>NC_133376.1:36462542-36538195 GCF_049309525.1 Garra rufa
AATATATTTGGCAAAATATATATTTGACAAAACAGTTTCTGAATGAATAAATTGAAGCTTTTAGACTGACTGCAGTACATTTCAGTAAGTTTACAATAAATGCACCCAATAAAATCTAAAATAAAAGTCACTGTATTTAAGTAACTGTAAGATTAAAGCACATATGAACAAATGAATAATTTATTTTAGGGAGTCTGCTCAACAGAACATTTCACTACATTGAATCAGAATTTTAATGCATCACATGAGAGAAACTATTTAGGAGAAGTGTTGTTATTGTTAATTAAAACTAGAAAAAGTATTATTTGAAAGAAGTAATTAAAATAAAGCTGAAATAAATAAGTATTAGATGAGAAATTATTTTTGAAAATATGCTCATTTTCCAACTACCGCCAGACCCGGAGATCAGATGTATGGATTCGAAAACGGTAAAACTTTTGTTTAACTCTAGGCGAGTTGGAAAATGAGCCTATTTTTCAAAAATAGTGGTGTGTTCCTTTAAATGAAAATGGGTAAAGTTGCCTTTGCAACAAAATTATTTTCAGTTGAAGTATGAAAATTACTAAAACTGATACTAAAATAAAATTAATGAAAGCTAAATAGAAAAAACAAAAAACAAAAAACAATACAAAACAATAAAAATGAAGTAGGCACATAAAATTATAAAAAGTTCAACTAAACTAAAAGTATTAGAATAACAACAGCTAATTTAAAATTTGGCAGCAGCTATTTGCACTAAGTGTAAATAGCGATAGAGGTTAATTACACAAGTGAAAATAGCATCATTTCTTAGTGACAGATGCTATTTACACTAAGTGCAAATAGCTATAGATTCTATTTAAACTATGTTAAAATAGTTTTTCTCCTATTTATACTACTTGTTGCAAATAGTGGCAGTTATCTGCACCTCAGTATTGAATATTATTAAACAGTATGCAATAATAACGTATTGAGTGTAAAATTGAATTAAAATTGAAATTAAAATTATGCCACCTTATTTGGACAATATAAAGCCCTCCCTACACCTACCCTAACCCTAGGGTTGGGTATCGAGAACCGGTTCCATTTTAGAACCGGTTCCAAATTTCCAGTAACTGGGTATTCGATAATACACAAGCATTTCGATTCCACTTAACTATTCCCACTTTCGCATTTTAATGTTATTCTTTAACTATGTAAGTGCAGGAAGGAAAAGAACAGCGGTCCGATGTGGGTTCCCAACCTGTGTCCGTTCTTAAACAGTTCTGTGCATTACCACTGCAGAAAAGGTTGTTCCGGCCCGGAACTGACTTCTCATTCACATTTACTGACCCGTATGCACGAAATACGTCAACATATCCTGATAAACACAGCGTTTTTTTGTCTTGTGTAAACGTAAACAGATGAGAAAGAAAACGCATGTGTAACAGTATTTTTAGATCTGTGTTTGGTGTTAAAGACATTAGATTAGAACATTAATGTTAATTAAAGAACAAAAGAAAATAATTAACTGACTGAATATCGTTTGTAAATTTAATGAGGATTAATCAATATTTTATTTATGAAAAGAAAACTCTGCAGTGTTTTTAAACTTTTGATTTCAATTTCTGTACCTGAAAATCTTTAAGTTTTATTTATTTATGCTATTGCTAATTGATTTGTTTGTTTCCATTTTATTACTTTCTTTAACAATTTAATGTTTGAAATTTATATTAGTCTAGTTGTTTTTTTTCTGTAGTATTTATTTTTATTTTTTTGGTAAAACCATAGGCAAAAGACAGAATTAATGTTTTTGACATCTAAATGATTGACTTTAAACTTTTTAATGGATTTATTTTTTTTAAATAATTAGGAATCGGTAATAATCGGAATCGCTAAGCAGAATCGGAACTGGAATCGTAATCGATAAAATTCAAATGATACCCAACTCTACCTAACCCTACCCAAACTTTTTGATTATTTCCTTCTTTTTTATTGAAAATAAATGCGTTTCCGATATGAAATTAAAAAAAAAAAGTTTGGCGAAAGGTGGATTCAAACCCGGGTTCGATTGTATCAAAAAAGACTACCGCACACATTTTACAATATACGTCACTGGAGCTGCAATTTTACAATCTTTTGTAGTGTTGACTACACTCTTAAAAATAATACTATAATATTGTAGCCTGGCTAACGCCAAACCACGTCATGACAACGTCATGATTCGTGGTCTGGAAACTACATGTTCATTTTCTCGTATTTGAGGCGTTGTTTACGAATGCCCAGAGCGGCTTATTGGGCGCTACGAATGTCTATCAAATGCGCCTGTGCGTAGCTCATAGCCAATCGTTTCAATTATACCGGACGACGTAAGTAGAGCGACAGAAATTCGACAAGGAAGAAGACGAAGAGTTTTGACTGAGGACAAAGTTATGCTTCATAAATTATTTATCAATCGTAATTCAACGCTGACTTGTTAGCATGCATTTGACCGAATTGTCTGCTTTTGTCTTTATTTCCGATTACATAAGTCTAGGGATGGGAATCGAAAACCGGTTCTTGTTGAGAACCGGTTCCCAGTGTTTCAATTCCATCGAATCGTTTGCAAAATTTGCAAACGATTCCCTTAACGATTCCAGTGGGCACGAATGACGTCATCACGCGCATTGCGTAGCTTACGCTCAGTCAATAAGCACTGGCGCCTAAGCGGAACAAACGCTCAAAAGTCTGGTAGTATTTCACCAAAAAAGACGAAAATAGGGCAACTTGCAATACTCGCAGCGTAGATATTTCCTCAAAGGGAGGAAATACCACTACCATGCTAAAACATTTGCGCACACAGCATGCAATAACAATAAAATAATTTTGCGTTTTCGATCCGCTCCGGACTAACAGTTCTCAACCCAGCAGCGGCAGCAGCAGCAACAACGTTAGCATGTCCTCGGCTAATAAAGCTGCAGGACTCATTCATTCCCATTATATATTTTCTAGGGAGATGACAAAGATTCTCAGCCCTAAGTACAAAGCCCCAAACAGAGACAGTTTAACTATGCTAATCAACAATTTGTTGTCCCTTTTCTTCCAGATGAGAATCGATAAGGGAATCGATAAAGAATCGAATCGTTAAGCAGAATCGAAAATGGAATTGGAATCGTAAAAATCTTATCAATTCCCATCCCTACATAAGTCTCTTATACTTTATACTTCTATAATGGCTAATAATGTTCATTAAAACTGACATTTAACAAAAAAGGCAGAGTTGTGCTTGTCATGTTTCATTTTATTATACATAGAGTATAGATGTATTATACACAGTGCACATATAGCTTAAATCACATATTAATATGTTTTATTATTTTTAAAATGATTACGAAAAGAGAGTTTGGGTTTATATTTTGAAGAAAACAAAGAGGCAGTGGTGTTTGATATCACTTCTTTTTATTGTAATTATTGTTTTGTAACGCGTTGCATGAACCACATTTTGTCACTATTAATATGTTTAACGTTAAATGAAACGGAAAAGAGGCAATGCTTTTTGATATAAAATATTTTGTTTCACTGTAATGTTGTACATTCCCTGAACTACGTTTTACTGCTATTAATATGTTTAAATGAAAACGAAGAGAGGCAGAGGTGGTTGATATCATATTTCGTCTTATTGTAAATCCATACAGTGAAGCAGTGAAGATAACCGGAGTAGAAAAGGCGAGCTGACTGACGTTATCAAGTACACTGCTGTTCCATTTGCAGAATTACAGGACTTGCATCCTCACGTCCAGGAGTTCGTACTCCCAAGTCAAACTTCAAAGTCCGAACTACGAAGGACGCAAGTCCGAACTTTGCGTACTGGGTATTGAGAAACGGCCTTGTGTGTAACTATCTAAGGCTGCATCGAAAGATAACTTCGCGTCTGCTGCCATGCTGGATCCATATTTATAAACAAACTGCTTCGGTGAGTCGCATAGAAGGCGTCATCGTCTTGCTGCTCCCTCCCCGTTCTGTGATTGGTTCCCTATCTGAGGTGAAAATTTGGTCCATGGTTTCCAGGCTGCCTAGCAGTGTGAATAAAATCACGCATGGGGAAACCCAGGCTAATAATATTGTCTAAATGGTTCCATAAAGAATCTTAAACATCTGAAGAACCTTTTAATTTCACAAAAGGTTCTTAGTGGTGAAAGGAGGTTCTTCTTCTTTGTGGAACCAAAGATGGTTCTTCTATGGCATCGCTAGAAGAACCTTTTAAAGCACCTTTATTTCTAAGAGCGTAGCTCAATCACAGGTTGGTGGGCAAAATGTAAACAAGGCAGGTTTTTGTATAAATAGATGTAAATAGATAATTGATTCAGAAATAGCATATATTTTATACAATTAACTGTATAAAATATTTAAAAATTTTACAAGAAACTACTTTTTAAGTTTTTCTACTTGTCACCTTTAATTCAGTGTGTTACATTCAATTTCTTTGTAATTATTTGTCAAATTTACTAGCAATTTCGGTCCCACTTTATATTAAGTGTCCCTAATACCTGTGAAGTTACATGGTAACTAGATGTGTACGTAGCATGTAACTACAGTGTATGTACACATTGGTACATTGTATCTACAGCTCTAATACTGGTGTAATTACACACATGTAATAACTCACTAAATAGCATTTGTAAGTACAAATGTGTAACAGGACATTGGTAACAACACTTTTTTCACTTCTGGAAGTACACATGTGTAACAAGAATTATGTAACTACATTTTGTAACAACAATATGTACTCACAGAAGTTTTTACACTTCCACACAGTCTTCAATACTGCAGTTACCGGTTTGGAATGCCCGGAAACATTATTGAAATCGTGATGATTCCTATGTAGGCTACATATAATTTTTGTATTCATGTATTTGTGAACACTGAATTAGAATTAAAGTATCAATTTGTAATACCAGTGTACTTACATGGTAACTCCTCAGGAACTGTCTACTTAATATAAAGTGTAAAATGGTCACAACCTACAGAGTTATATATTAAATGTAAACCTCTGTGCAACACTTTAATATCAGTGTACTTACATGATAACTCCTCAGGAACTGTCTACTTAATATAACGTGTAAAATGGTCACAACTTAGAGTAATATATCAAATGTAAACCTCTGTGCAACACTTTAATATCAGTGTACTTACATGATAACTCCTCAGGAACTGTCTACTTAATATAAAGTGTAAAATGGTCACAACTTAGAGTAATATATCAAATGTAAACCTCTGTGCAACACTTTAATTTCAGTGTACTTACATGATAACTCCTCAGGAACTGTCTACTTAATATAAAGTGTAAAATGCTCACAACCTACAGAGTAATATATAAACTGTGTTTTCAAATGCATTATTAAATAGTTTACTTAATATGAAATTATAACTTTCCATCCTGTTCTGTGTGATTTCTGTTGCCAACTCGTTTCCAAGCATATGTAAGCATAATGTTTAACAAGACTACATTTTAAACCTTTAAAATAAATAACATTTCTACAATCGTTTAACCATTTATGTAATATTAACTTCGTTTGTAGCGGTGGGACACAGCAGGCGTTTTCTGACATCCCTGCGACTAACAATAAAACCATAAAATACACCGAACACGCATCATAATTATAAAATGAAACAATTTTATTTGTGCGCTATAAGATCTTCAGAATCCATACCATTGCGAGGAACATGCCCAAATTCAAATCTTTATCTTTATTTTACGAATTCAAATACAACCGCGTCAGGAAACGGCAGATTTTACGGCAGGAAAATCGAGCTCTCATTGGCTCTCGCCAGCATTCGTCACAGTTTACGACATGCCGTGGTTCTGGTGATATGTGTTTGGTTTGAATGTTGCGCGGGCGCATACTCTTTGGCCGCATTTACGGAGAGGATCAGGAAAATAATCTGGATAATATTTCAACGAATAATAACTTTAATTCCGCTCTGCACCTCAAACAAACCTACTGTATTCTGCCAGAGAGGACTGCGGCTGCAAAAGCATCGTCATTTGGATTACTTTTTGGTATGGCTGTTGATATTTTTGCATTAAATAAATTATTGTAATTGCAATTTTTTGTCTGTCATGTTTTTTTTATTATTACTGTACTGAGAGAGATATGGTTAACATTAGGTTTAGAGGTAGGAGTGTGATTAGTGACTATAAAACTATTTTTATGCTATATTGTTAGTAAAAATGATAATTTCCCTGCATATATTGTTGTCAGTTACGATTTGTATCCTTTTATATTTGCTATAAAATGGGTAGCTTTAGGTTTGGGGGTAGGTTAAGGGGGCTAAAAATATAAATCGCGTATTAATAAAATGATAAAAAGGCATTGATACGAATATTTAATGAAATGAAAGATACGTAAATATTTTACGTTTTTAGCAAAACATACGTAGCTATTTGTACGTTTTAAACGTTGAAATACATCTAAATTGTGCATCTAAAAATACGTATAAATACCAACGTATAAACAATGAGACCAGGCTGGACCATTTTACACTTTATATTGAGTAGACAGTCCCTGAGGAGTTATCATGTAAGTACACTGAAATTAAAGTGTTGCACAGAGGTTTACATTTGATATATTACTCTGTAAGTTGTGACCATTTTACACTTTATATTAAGTAGACAGTTCCTGAGGAGTTACCATGTAAGTACACTGGTATTACAAATTGATACTTTAATTCTAATTCAGTGTTCACAAATACATGAATACAAAAATTATATGTAGCCTACATAGGAATCATCACGATTTCAATAATGTTTCAGGGTATACCAACCTGGTAACTACAGTATTGAAGACTGTGTGGAAATGTAAAAACTTCTGTAAGTACATATTGTTGTTACAAAATGTAGTTACATAATTCTTGTTACACATGTGTACTTCCAGAAGTGAAAAAAGTGTTATTACCAATGTCCTGTTACACATTTGTACTTACAAATGCTATTTAGTGAGTTGTTACATGTGTGTAATTACACCAGTATTAGAGCTGTAGATACAATGTACCAATGTGTACATACACTGTAGTTACATGCTACGTACACATCTAGGTACCATGTAACTTCACAGGTATTAGGGACACTTAATATAAAGTGGGACCGCAATTTCTAAATAAAAAATAGTTTTCAAAGTACTACAGCATTTTTTCCCAGTGTACTAAAACAGTGGTTTTCAATCCTGGTCCTGGGAACCCACTGCTCTGCACATTTTGTGTGTCTCCCTTATTTAACACACCTGATTCAGATCGTCATCTCATTAGGAGAGAGACCCATGTGCTGAACTAAGTGTGTCAGATAAGGGAGACGTACAAAATGTGCAGAGCAGTGGGTCCCCAGGACCAGGACTGAAAACCACTGTACTAAAACAACACTTTCTTTGCACAGAAAGTTTTGGAAATCAAATGAACATAAACGAGATTCTTCGGATATGGTGGATGGTGGGGCATATATCTGCGTGGATACTAATAGCACAGAGGAGCGTGGGCAAAATTTTAAATTATAGGACAATAATACAGATTGCCTGGTAACAAGGTTAAGTGCTGATAGGATTTGTGGAAAATCTCCAGCTGCTTTTTGTGCAAGGGTGACTACAGCATCACCCTTTGGTGAGGAATAATGGCTCTCCTTTCAGGAGGATGTGAAATTGGATTGCTCATACAAAGTGCTTGCAGAGGATAAACCTGTGTTATCCAATTACCCCTCCAAACTACATTAAGTAAAGCTTTGGATGGAGAGACCAGGCCACCTTGCTCCTATAAAATGCCCATAGCAGAGAGATCCCCGTGAAATGGAGGTATATGTTCACCGGCGACTCATGAGCTATTCTAATCTACCGCTCTTAGAAACTCATCATTAAAAATATATGTATAGACCACTTCCAGCACGTGTTGATGGAAACTGATGTTGAAGTGTGCGGTACTGTATTTCCCACCTGAGATGAATCATATGGGAAGTGTGCTATATAATCACATACTATAGCAATGTCCTACGCTTAAGGTTGGATGAGGGGCAAAGCAAAGAAAAAAACAAACAAAAGAGTAATGTTACCACATCTCTGGAGCAGCACAAATAGGCACAACCAAAGCAGACAGGAAAGTTTAAACCATGAGAACCTGCAAACAACTGGTGTCCCACGAGGGGATCAGACTAGCACCTCTCTAATAACTGCTGTCTCTTGCGGTATCACCGGTGACCATCACCACTATTTGAGGCTGAATTCGAACAAACACACAAGAAATGCGAAGATAAAAAGCTCTGGTACAGCACTAAACACTACTAAAATGGATCTAGGTATGAAGGAAGTGTATAAGTTTTTTTTGAAATTAATACTTTTATTCAGCGAGGATGCATTAAACTGATTAAGAGTGACAGTACAGACTCAAAACGTTGCAGAAGATTTACATTTCAAACAAATGCTGTTATTTTAAACACTATTCATATATAATATATAAAGAATCGTGAAAGAAATATATCAACGTTCCCAAAAAATATATAGGGAGCACAACATTTATAATAAAAACACATTTTTACATGATCAAGTGACACTGATGACAAGTTTAGCTTTCTAATCACAGAAACACATTAGATTTCAAACTGTATTTTAATAGAAAAACAGTTATTTCAGTTATTTTAAATTGTAACAATATTACATTATTTTTGATCAAACAAATGCAGCCTCTGTGAGCAAAAGAAATATTTAAAAGTTTAGCTTTCCAATCACAAAAATACATTACATTTCAAAATGTATTTCAAAAGAAAAAACGTTATTTCAGTTATTTTAAATTGTAACAAAATTGTACAATATTACAATATTTTTTATCAAACAAATGCATCCTCTGTGAGCATGAGAAGCATTTAAATTTTTTTAAAATTCAAATATTTAGTTCAAATATTCAAAACAAAAATTCAAAGTGAAAGAAAATATTTTTAAAAATGGATCACGGTATCAAGGACGTTTCTTTTTTTTTAAAGAAAGAAATTAAGACTTTTATTCTGTGAGGATGCATTAAACTGATTAAGAGTGACAGGAAAGACATTTCAAAAGTTTCAAAAGTTTTCTTTTTTAAACAAATGCTGTTCTTTTAAACACTATATCAAAGAATCATGAAAGAAACGGATCAAAGTTTCCATAAAAATATATCGGGATCACAGCATTAATAATATAAATACATTTTTAGATGATCAAGTGACACTGATGACAAGTTTAGCTTTCCAATCACAGAAATACATTAGATTTCAAAATGTATTTCAATAAAACTGTTATTTCAGTTATTTTAAACTGTAACAATATTTCACAATATTACTGTATTTTTGATCAAACAAATGCAGCCTCTGTGAGCATAAGCAATATTTTAATAATTGTATTTATTCCAAACTTTCTGATCACTAATATGCAACAACCGTATATTTAATAACTACATTCTAAAAACCTCTATACTAAAAAAATGTTTTGTTTTTGTTCAAATATTAAAACTAAAACAATTCAAAATGACAGTAATTATTAAACAAAACAAAAAAAGGATCAAGATATCAAGGAAGTGTGTTTCTTTTTTTTAAAGAAAGAAATTAAGACTTTTATTCAGTGAGGATGCATTACACTGATCGAGAGTGAAAGTAAATACATTTGAAAACTGTTACAAAAGATTTCCATTTTAAACAAATGTTGTTCTTTTAAACACTAAATCAAAGAATCGTAAAAGAAATATATCAAAATTTTCACAAAAACATATCAGGAGCACAACATTAATAAAAAAAAAAAAATTAGATGGTCAAGTGACACTGGCGAGAAGTTTAGCTTTCCAATTACAGAAATACATAACATTTCAAAACGTATTTCAATAGAAAAACAGTTATTTTAGTTGTTTTAAATTGTAAAAAGATTTCCATTTCAAACAAATGCTGTTCTTTTAAACACTATTTCAAAGAATCATGAGAGAAATGTATCAAAGTTTCCATAAAAATATATCGGGAGCACAGCATTAATAATAGAAATACATTTTTAGTTGATCAAGTGGCACTGATGACAAGTTTAGCTTTCCAATCACAGGAATACGTTACATTTCAAAGTGTATTTCAATTGGAAAACAGTTGGATGCAGCCTCTGTGAACATAAGAAATATTTTTGAAATGTTTTTTATTCTGATCACTAATATGCAACAACAATATATTTAATAACTACTTTCTAAAAGCATTCTATACTTAAATGTTTTGTTCAAAATTCAAATATTTAGTTCAACTATTCAAACAAAACAATTCAAAGTGACAGGAAATAAAAAATAAATAAATAAATAAATAAAGATTAAATTCTTCACTAGTAAATTACACAAATAATTACTAAGCAATAGCATGTAACACTTAATTAAATATGAAATTTTGAAGTAGAAATACTGAAATAGCATTTTCTTGTAAATCATACTAGAGTAGACTTTATTTTATTAACATTTTTGAAGAAAAAAAAAACATTTGCTTTGCAAATCAAACCCTTTGTTTATTTAGCAGAGTCTTTCTGAATAAATCACTGTAGAATTACATAGAAGAAAACTCGTAATTTCTAATAAATAAAGCATAAGAGACAAAAAAGAAGTTTTTGATTTTACACTTGTAAAATAACTGACGCACAGTGAAACAGCTTAAAGTAGAAATATTAATAGGCTGTGAGGATTATGAGCTCCGTAACCACAATAATTACTTTGTAAAATTGTCATTGGGTTTGCCAAGTTTTAGACAGTTTGTTGCAGGGCAGTGCACAGCGAAACACGCCAAAGCAAATATCTCATCTTCCTTTCTCCTCTCCATCCCAATATGCATTATCTCAGTAATAGTGCTTTACACAAAGGCATGGATTAAATGCAGACTAAACTTCCGCCAATAGAGGGCAATAGTCCATTGCTGAATGCGGCGTGAGCACTTAGAACTTTGCTCGATAATTCCTGCGGTTTCTTCTGCTTTATCTTTAAAACCATCATATTCACAGATTTCAGAACAGTTAGACTTAAAATAGTTCAGTGCTCTGGAGATTTGGAGCCATCCACAAAGATGTTTTCATGCTGACTTAATTTCTGCAGTGTCTATTTTAAATCTATTATTACATTAAATCCCAGCATCTCATCTCAATCGTGCTGTCTTATTGATTGTCATATACTGACAGGGCAAGTCCCATCAGGTTTAGAGAGAGTAAATCAGCTCTCTACGGGAAACGTGTGCAGAGGCTGCCGTGTCTCCTGTATTTTATCAACATCATCAAGATCATCCTGAAAAAATATGAAATTTCTCTCCCCTTCCTTCGTCCTCTCTCACTCAGCTCACCAAAGTCTCAAAGGCACGTTTACGTAGATATTTTGTGTAGCTTCTCTAAACACCCAAGTTCTCGTATGATCAATACGAAGCAGCTTCATCATACAACCTGCTGGAAACCGTTCATAATTGAATATCACAAGTCAGCACAGTCACATGCATAATGCCTTTGATTTTATGTATGCAGCCTTGTCTCAAACACAATAGCTTGTGGCACTTCCAGAATTTGCGCTTTTTGCCTGCAGTCATAATTTCGGTTGCCTTTATACATCTGAGGAAAATAAAGCAGAACATAATGGGTCGATTTAAAGGAACAGTCACATCACAATGAAGCACAATTCACTCAATGTCATATGCACTCTGTATTAAAGAGAAGTAAAGAAATTTTGTAAATTTCCAACCGTAAATATATCAAAACATATTTTTTTGATTAGTAATATGCATTGCTGAGAACTCAATTTGGACAACTTTAAAGGTGATTTTCTCAATATTTTTATTTTGTAGCCTCAGATGCCAGATTTTCAAATTGTTGTATCTCCAAATATTGTCCTATCCTAACAAACCATACATTCGAAATAATTGACCCTTATGACTGGTTTTGTGGTCCAGGGTCATATATTCCAATAACTTATATTTGGTACACTCTTAAATATAAAGGTGCTTCACGATGCCATAGAAGAACATTTTTTGTCTAAATGGTTCCATAAAGAACCTTTAACATCTGAAGAACCTTTTTGTTTCACAAAAGGGTCTTTTTGGCGAAAGAAGATTATAAAGAGGTAAGAAACCTTTGTGGAACCAAAGATGGTTCTTCCATGGCATCGGTCTGAAGAACCTTTTAAAGCACCTTTATTTTTAAGAGTGTAACACTTTATTTTAATATTATTTGTTACAAGTTACATGCATACTATTACTGTATAATAACCTAGGCCAAACCCTAATCCTAACCTAACCATACAGTAAGAGCATGCAGTTAATTACTATTACTCAGTTATTAAATGTATAATTACACTGTAATACTGTAACCAAATATTTTTGTAACATCATTACAATTACAAATGTTTATTAAATACACAACATACACGTTTCAAGAGAAACTACACTTTTAGTTTACCAAAAATGTTTGTCAGTACATTCGGCACTACAGTTTAACCATATTTCAAAGAAATTAGAATAATAAAATGATATGGGTAAAAAAAAAAAAAAAAAAAAAAAAAAAAAGGGCAACACTTTATTTTACAGTATCTTAACTAGTTGCTTATTAACATGCATACTACAATATTAGTCATTTACTAGTACTAATTAAGCACATATCAATACCTTATTCAACAAGACCTTATTCTACATCCTCAATACCTTAACTTAACTTAATTTAACTACCTTACTAACTATTAATAAGCAGCAAATTAGGAATTTATTGAGGGAAAATTCATAGTTAATAGTGAATAAGTGTTCTCTATTCTAAAGTGTTACCAAAAAACATATGTTAGAAATTTTGGTAACACTTTAGAATAGGGAACACTTATTAACTATTAACTACGACTTTTCCCTCAATAAATTCCTAATTTGCTGCTTATTAATAGTTAGTAAGCTAGTTGTTAAGTTTAGGTATTGGGTAGGATTAGGGATGTAGAATAAGGTCATGTAGAATATGGCATTAATATGTGCTTAATTAGTACTAATAAATGGCTAATATTCTAGTAATATGCATGCTAATAAGCAACTAGTTAAGAAACCGTAAAATAAAATGTTACCGAAATTTTAACTAAATACATTTTCATTTAATTGTAAATAACATGCACAACAACAAAACCAAAAAACATTACAGTCACACTTTATTTTAAGGTACAGTTCTTACTACTAACCACAACATTTGCCTTAATAAACTCCTAATTACTGCTTATTAACAGTTAGTAAGGTAGTTGTTAAGTTTAGGTATTTGGTAGGATCAAGGATGCAGAAAATGTGCTTTATAAGTACTAATAAACAGCCAATGTGCTAGTAATATGCATGCAAATAAGCAAATAGGTAATATGAGAACTGGTCACTTCACTAAATTGTTACTATTATTACATTCAGTTTGCACTTGAAGTATATTATATCCATTAAAAGTATGCAGAATGAACTCTGCTGATTTACATTGTATGGACAAAAAAGTTAGAAACTTTTATAGAATATATATATATATTCTTTTCAGGAAAAAAAATAATGAAATGCTTAAAAGTCATAAAAATGTAGCTACTCGCCTGACATCTTTGCATGCCAGCCGACGAGACTAAGAACCAAAAACTGGGTTAGATCTAAAAAAACCACGACAATAAATTAGTCATTAACCATTAACCAAAAAGCAGCCATCATTTTTTCCCTTCGAATAGTAAAAAAATGGAAGATGGATCCTACAGTACATGGCTCTCATTAGAGAGTCCGCTTCAATATCGAAGAAGATTCATATAGGAAGATCACGTCATTACCGGCAACATTACATTATGTAAAGCTCATTTCACCGAGCAGAGGAAACATCATTACAAACTGTTTCTGGAGTGTAACATGACTGTGTGACATCTAATTGGCAGAGTTGAAGTGTCGTAATTAGCGAGAGGACGCTTTGAGGGACTCGTTTACGAGACGTACGAGCATTAGGTCCGCCGCGGGTCACGGTCCATGCGCTAGGTGCCGGTCCCCATCAGATATTTAAAGTATCAGAAAAAACGCTCAGCGGGCTCCAGAACGAGTACGACGAAGAGCCGAGCTGTGACTGCGAGGAGCACTTTGAAGGACGCTCGGTAATGACCTGTCCTCTCTGCGTGGCCTCTTGAGGCAGCAATCGGCCACTGTGATAGCGTTCGCAGATTAAGCCTGCGAGCACCAGGGTTTCGGGCCCGGATCAGAAGCCGGGGTCACCCTTGTCAGTGCAGTTCACGGTGATCACACAGGGCCACTGACAGGTCCACTGGTGGTGGAGGACACACAGGGACCCAATGCGCCCAACGGGGCGCTGTTCTCCCAACAGCCCCGATGGCTCACGCTCACCCAGACACTCTCAGAGTGAGATCTTTACATGACAGTGCCGACACATCTCAGCTTGTGAGTCTGATTGCTCTTGGCAGCCGGCATTTTTTAGTTCACTCCACTGTGCTTGTGTTAATTTGATGATAAGGCTGCACAGCTGCATGGGTGGGTGTGCGATGGAATTTCATAAATAATATCACTCAGTTAAACCATTACACAGAACAAATGTAATGTGAAAGGGAATGGATCACAGTAAAACCCACCAGGATATGGAAAGGTGATTCAAAATTAATGAGCTGCTGTCAGGATTCTTACTGTGGATAGTTCCAAATTTATTCATTTGTGTTTATATCTTCAACCCTTGAGGAACGAGAGAATGGAGTGTTGAACACTCAAAGATTGGCATTCAGAGTTTGGAGGAGATGTTCATTTGCACACACTATTAAAATAATAATAATAATTGGATTATGTTTTACAAGGCAACATTATTTCTCCAGCTTACAGGGAACATTCTCAGATTCTTCTGAAAAGATTATGAAGATTATGAACATATGAATGTTCTTCCACTTTAGGGTGAGACTGCAGGGGAATAGGGTAAAAGAAATAGCTAATAGTTATCACCTTATACTTACCCTGATGATTGATTACATTGATAATTGCAAACATTTTTGTATTACAAGTTTTCTAAAATGTTAAGTGTAAATATGCAAAAGAGGCATTGTTTAATTTGCATAAATTTGTTGTACAAACATTTTAACACTGGATGAAGTCAGTTTCAAAATTCTTGTTTAAATTTTGACATATTAGAGTCAAATGTTTGTACAGAGGGGATTTTGGGTATCTCATTTTGTCATTCCATGTTTCAGAAAAAATGTAGAACAGACAAAAAATATAAAACATTTTTTTTGGAGGGGGGGGGGATAAAAAAAATCAAGCAAATTATATATGAACAAATCCCTCTGTAAAAACCTTCAGGATATAGACTGGAATACAAATGCAAAGTGTGATGTGTGTAAGTGCTACTGAAGTGGATATTTATGGATCAAACAGCCTTTAAAAATATGGATTGTAATTGAAATCTATTAACATAATTAGATAAAGAGTTGAATGTTCAAAGATTGGCATTCAGAGATTGGAAGAGATGCTTTTGAGCATGTTCATTTGCACACACTAATAATAAAAAAATGGATTATGTTTTACAAGGCAACATTATTTCTCCAGCTTACAGGGAACATTCTCAGATTTTTCTGAAAAGATTATGAAGTTTATGAACATATGTTCTACCACGTTAAAGTGAGACATTGCAGGTGAATAGGGTAAAACAATTAACTAATAGTTATCACTTTATTTACCCAGATGATTAATTACATTGATAATTGCAAATGGTTTTTGTATTACACATTTTCTAAAATGTTAGGCCTAAATATGCAAAAAAGGCATTATTTAATTTGCATACATTTCTATACAAAAAATCTAAACACTGGATGAAGTCAGTTTTAAAATTCTTGTTAAATTTTTGAACATAGTGGAGTCAAATGTTTTACAGAGAGAATTTTGAGTATCTAATTTTTTCCTTCCATAATTCAGAAAATATGTAGAACACACAAAAAACAATATATTTTTTAAACTTTTTGGGGGATACAAATGTGTAAAATCAAGCAAATCATATATGAACAAATCCCTCTGTGAAAACCTTCAGGATATAGACTGGAATAAAAATGCAAAGTTTGGTGTGTGTAAGAGCTACTGAAGTGGAGATGTATGGCTCAGTGTAGGAGAAAAAACGGCCATTTAAAATATGGATTGTAATGGAAATCTATTGACAAAAATAGAAAAATGTGCTACAAAAGAAACACTTAACAGTGTCATATGGGTGTTTTCATTCAACAAGTCTGAAAAAAACACTATGAGAAACCAAAAAGGACAAAATCTCAAACTTGACAGGTGCATAAAAAAAAATGCATTTTTGCCTGCAGTGTCTCGCCTTTTGTTGAACATTTATAGAATATAAATACTGAACATTAAAAAGAAAGTTTGTTCAAAGTTGTCTGGTTTTTAATAATGTTCTTAAAATTTAAAAACAAACAAATGGGTAACACATATACACCAATAAAGTACTTACAAATCATTTGCAAACTATTAATTTATAGTCAAATCATTAGTTCATAAACTTTAGCCAACATATTAATAGACTCTTCATTTATTATCACTTTTCATTGATTATCACAATTAGTAATTAGCTTAGTTAGTTAGATAAAGTTTTGTTAACAACTTAAGTAGAAATAGTTATTTCTTTAGATTAGGCCACAGGAAATGTGTAAATGTTGAATTATTAATTGACCAACCTTGACTATATACAGTAAATATGAATTAGTTCATTAGTGTATAGAATTAGACTAATAGTTTGATTTGTATTTGGTTAGTGTATACTCATTAGAATATTTTTATAAAGTGTTACCAATAAAGTGTTATAAAGTGTTACCTTTTGTAATTGTTTGCGAATTCACTACCAGTTTCTATATTTATGCATATTTCATGCATATCTTGGATTCTACTGAAAATTTCATCACTGAAGTGGGAAAAAACACAATAAATAGCAATTCCACATGCACAGTTCGTCAGAACACATCATGGCAATTAAATAATACATTAGTTTATTGAATCAAACCAGCCATTGAAAGGAAACCAAATTATTGGAGAGCCACTCAGGATTACAAACAAGAAGAATCTCTTCAAAACTGAACACTGGAACCATCATTGCTTGATTCTACTATTGAATTGTGGAGGGCTTTTCATGGATTTATTTTCCAGTGTTTCAGTACGCACTCAAAAACTTACTCCAGCCTACAATGAATTGTGCTGTTACACAAGCTCTCTCTTTTTTTATGCCAAAATAGCAAGAAACTTCTCAAACCTTTAAAGGGTAAACTCACTCTATATACACTGCCATTCAAAAGTTTAGAATCTGTTAGATTTTCATGTTTTACAAAACAAGAGAATGCTCATCAAGGCTGTGTTAATTTAATTAAAAATTAAGAAAAAAATGCAATATTGTGAAATATTATTGCGATGTAAAACAATGTTAAAATTTAATTTATATCTGTAATTAAAGTTTAATTTTCAGAATCATTACTCTAGTTTTCAATGTCAAACGATCCTTAAAAATCATTCTAATATTGTGATTTATTATCAGTACTGGAAACAGTTTTTCTATCTGATATTTTTTTGGAACCTAAGATACTTTTTTCGGGATTCTTTGATCAATAAAAGGTTAAAAAGAACAGCACTAATTTAAAATAGAAAGGTTTTCTAACAATATACACTTCTGTTTAAAAGTTTGGGGTCAGTCATTTTTTATTCTTTCTTTTTTTGAAAGAAATTATACTTTTAGTCACCAAGGATGTGTTAAAATAATAAAAAGTGATAGCATAGAGTTACATTGTTAGAAAATATTTATATTTTGAATAATTGTTGTTCTTTTTAACTTGTTATTCATCAAAGAATCCTGAAAAAAAGAATTACAGGTTCCAAAAAAATATTTGGCAGCACAAGTGTTTCTAACATTGATAGTTCTAGTAATAAATCGGCATATTAGAATGATTTCTGAAGGATCATTTGATACTTAAGACTGGAGTAACAGCTGATTAAAATTCAGCTTTGCATCACAGGAATAAATTATATTTTAAAATATATTCAAATAAAAACCATCATATTTAATATTGTAATAACATTTTGCAATATTACTGTTTTTCTGTGTTTTAGATCAAATAAATGCAGCCTTGATGAGCATAAGAGACGTCTTCACAAAACATTATTATTAACATTCTAATCTTTTTTGTTATTTTTTGGAACTTGGAACCCAACATGCCCAGATTCAAATTCTCTGTTTGTGTTTAATTGAGGAAACAAATGAAACAACATATTATTAAAAAATAAATAAATAAGTGAAAAGCAGCTAGAAACAGAAACCTTTCCTCAAAGCTTCGCTAAAATCGTTCATTGTCATTAGACAGTGAAGAAAATGGAGCAAGGCCACATTTAAAGTATGGCTTAATCTGTCTGATAATGAAAGCAAATGTCTCGAAGCAGTAGCTCTGTACTCGAATTAAGAAGCATGTTCATTAGCGATAGACGCAGCAGACTAAGTACACTTTAGAGCTGTAAATCTAATAGAGTTAGTGCTTGCTGTGCACAGGGACTGTTGTGGAAAGCCAGGGTGGGTGGAATATTGGCAGAATACTCTACTGGTCAGAGGAGCTGAAAGACTTTATACAATCGTGTCAGTTGCACAGTCAATGAACTTGGGCGAAGCTGAAGCACTTTTCTTTTAAAGTGAATTTTTAAGTATTGTAAGCAGTTTTGTAAAAGTACTAGTCTTTTCTTCAATTGTACTTGATAGAAATGTTTTTTTTTTTTTTTTATAAAGAATGATAGCAATGTGAGACTGGTTTGCATATGCATTACATATGCATGTGTTTAGAATGTCAAGTGTCTGTCTCAGTAATGTGGCGAGGCGTCTGCCCGCCCCCCTAATTTTCATCACCACCCCGTCCCGTATTCGCCGCCCTTCTCCAGGCTCCCGACGGGAGTGGGTGTGTAGGGGAGAGGAGGGGCGTGTAATCGGCTCGGGCTGGCGGCGTGTGATGGGGACACCTGATGTAAATGAAGCCTCATCACCGCCGCTGTTTAAATCCCGAGCGCGCCTCTCCTCGGGAGACCGGTCTCTTTCCCCCGTGCATGCACGCTGGTGTCCTCGCGGGTCCAGGAGGGGGTGAAGAGGGAATCCCGCGCCACAAGAGTTTGGAGAGCCGCCGGACCCGCGGTCCGGTTGAGGCCGCCAGAAGCCGCCGCCCCAGCGCCGGACAGCTCGAGAGGGATGAGCCTGCCGGAGATGCCGCCGCCCTAGCACCCCGGCGCTAGTATGGAAAGCGCCCGCGGCCGCCGGACTCCGCCCCTCTCCTGGACCCTTCCCCTCTGAACACTACCGTTCCGTCACGCTGCCCCAGCACCCGAGGACACCAGACTCCCCTTTTATTTTGGACACTGTTTTACTTTATGGACTCACTTTCCCTTATTTTCTGTTTAATAAAAGCCTCTCCGAGGCCTGACGCCACACCCACTGTGTCTGTCGTTTGCCCCTCCCGCCACAGTGGTGGAGAATGCGGGCAAGGCGGGGCTTAGACAGCGCAGTGGGCAACACCTGATGACGTCATCCCCTCTCGCTCGCCAAAGCTCGTGAAGACCCGGACGGGGACGGAGAACTACGGAGACGGCCTCCCAGCCGCAAGAAGGGTAAGTGATGTTTCAGTTAGTCACTTATCCTGCGGTTGGTTGAGGCTGTCGACTAATACCGGTTTTTCTGTCCCTGTTCCGGTACGCGGCGAGAGGGAGCGTTGCCTTGGAGAGGAATCCCCGCCCACTCCGACCGCTGGAGCCTGGATGAGGAAGGTAGCACTCCTGCGTGGGCGGCGACCTTAGGACGGGGATGTCGCTTGGGGGGGGGAATGTGGCGAGGCGTCTGCCCGCCCCCCTAATTTTCATCACCACCCCGTCCCGTATTCGCCGCCCTTCTCCAGGCTCCCGACGGGAGTGGGTGTGTAGGGGAGAGGAGGGGCGTGTAATCGGCTCGGGCTGGCGGCGTGTGATGGGGACACCTGATGTAAATGAAGCCTCATCACCGCCGCTGTTTAAATCCCGAGCGCGCCTCTCCTCGGGAGACCGGTCTCTTTCCCCCGTGCATGCACGCTGGTGTCCTCGCGGGTCCAGGAGGGGGTGAAGAGGGAATCCCGCGCCACAAGAGTTTGGAGAGCCGCCGGACCCGCGGTCCGGTTGAGGCCGCCAGAAGCCGCCGCCCCAGCGCCGGACAGCTCGAGAGGGATGAGCCTGCCGGAGATGCCGCCGCCCTAGCACCCCGGCGCTAGTATGGAAAGCGCCCGCGGCCGCCGGACTCCGCCCCTCTCCTGGACCCTTCCCCTCTGAACACTACCGTTCCGTCACGCTGCCCCAGCACCCGAGGACACCAGACTCCCCTTTTATTTTGGACACTGTTTTACTTTATGGACTCACTTTCCCTTATTTTCTGTTTAATAAAAGCCTCTCCGAGGCCTGACGCCACACCCACTGTGTCTGTCGTTTGCCCCTCCCGCCACAGTAAGAATAGAAATACCTCAGAAATAACAATGTATAAGATTACTTGAAGTAGAACAGAAAGAAAACATACTGTTTATAATGCTCCTTTCTTATTTCTTTGATCTACTCATACACAAGGTATTACAGTACAATCCTTCTGATGAGATGTAAGAAGGATTTCTCTTGGTTTTCACCCAGCTGTTAAAATGTACAGTATTGTTTGAATTTGCCAGCAGAAAAAGCTCCAGCTAGGTAAACAACCCAGCTTCAAAGGTGTATAAGATTGTAGGCTTTTGTTAAAGTGGTTATTACCGGGAATAAGTAAACCTAGTAATTTAGTCTCATGGGAAACAATGGCAAGCTTCACTTTATGGCTCATTGTTTTGTCTCTAGGTGCTTAACTTCCTGACATAATACTGTTGATACTTTATCACAGCCGTTGTTTTTAACAGGTTTATTCTGCTTTGTGTAAATTGTGGATCATTGCTGGGAAAAAAAATGCATTAACCCACTCTTTGAGGTTCTTCTGCGAGGGAATTTATGAGTTTGCTCTTCACATTTCAGAAGAGCATTGTCATTTTTAGTTAAAGAGAAAAACACTGTGGTCTTTGCATTTCATCGGTCAACCACACAACTAAATCCCTCAATGACTATTAAAATGAATAATGGACTGTCAGTCTGTGCACTAGTGGCAGTTGTTGTTCCATTAAAAAATGTGAAACCATTAAAAATAGTTTTTGTTAATTGAAATCAAGCTGAAATAAAAATATCAAAAGAAAAACTTAAACTTAAAGCTAACTGAAACAATATATTTTCACATTGTATTAAATGACTGCAACTGAAATACAAGTAACAAAATAAAATAAAATAAAATGACAAAAGCACAAAGCAAAATAACTAAAACTAATTCAAATTAAATATTTCTGCAAGATACACTGATTCATTTAACTGATTCACTCAAAAAATGTTGGTTCATTCAAGGATGAAACAAGTGCTCACCTTTATGGCTATGTATGAAAGTTGAAAAATGCAGTCTCTGCAAGCAGCATAGCCTGAGTTAGAAAGGCAACAAGGCACATCCGAATCCAATGATTGTGCAACATATTGTCTACTGAGATGCCTTTATCTGATCAATTTTTAAAGCCAGCATAGAAATATCATTTTCTGCCTATGATATTCCACTATCCTGTATGTTCCATTCGGTGACAGTTGAGTAAAAAAAAAAATAAAGATGTCATCTGGAAATGCTAGCTAGTGGTCAGGTTCTCTCTAAATGTACATTTTTTTGTCAATTCTAGTGAGAAATTAGCTTTCTAGTTTTTAAATATTCGCTTAGTTACCACCAAAGCTCACTCTATTTAGTTGTTAGATTGTTTACAATAGAACTATTAATTATTGCCTGAAAAGTCTGTCTGAAATCTGTTTAGGGAGGTATCTCATGCACGAACACTGCCTGTGAAGTCGTTGTCTGACAGGGCAGCAAGACAACAATTAAGTCAGTTCCCGAAAGCTTTCAGATGCAGCCTATTAGGGAGTCATTGAATCAGTCATGCAACAAATTTGTTCAATAACATACAGTCTTTCAGAAATGAAACACCAGTTTTTTGGATATGTGCCACAGTTGTGACTTCTTAAAACCAGTTTTTATTGTGATACAACAGCAAAACAGACAAGTAGCAACAGCAATTGTCTAAAAAGTAAGTTACTCAATATTAAGGGCTTGTTTGTTGAACTGCTGTATCAAAGCAATTTGATCAGAAAATGTTTTCTGAGTGTAAGCACAACTGTTTTCTGGTGGAGTACTGCTGCATGCTGATTTTCAGAAACATCAAATTCCTACCTGATCTCACAACGAAAACATACCTGTGGGAACTTTTTTGCAAGACGCAAAATACATCCATAAGTAGGGTACAATGGGGCTAAAGGCACACCTTTTAATAAAAACCATGCAAATACCATACCTTTACATATTCTTTCTTTATTTAAAAACTGTTGCTTTAATTATCATGAACAAAACTGAAAATCATTAGGAAGACCTTTGTCTCAAGGAAATTTAGCGATTCTCATTTGCTACTTAAAACTACAGCATTTTTAAAAAACATTAAATATTAGATCAAGTAAGCACAGAATCGACTATGTGCTGCTGTCCGCGATCATGTCAAAGATCAGACAAATTTGCACGTGCATTTTGAAAAGCTGATGTTTTGGAAAGTGCTACGCCAAGCCTTTCGAGGAGCGTCTCGCTGCAGCCTGCGGTGGACATCCAACCCCGCCCACATCCAAGTGTGACGCCAGACGCCGCGCCCATGTTCAAACACGTCACACATCCAACATATTAAATAGTATTAACACATATTAAAATAGTGATAATATGATTAGCAATGTTCACATTTGTGGACATATCTTTAGAGAATTAGATGAAAATGAAAATATGCTAAGTGTTACTTTTACAATAACAAAACTTACTTGTCCGTCTAAATCTGATCTTGTCTAAGCTATGTCAAAATCGATTATAATAAACGTGAATTTATGTCATTACACAAACAAATAGGGTAGGGTTTAAATGTTTTTATTACCAATTACCATTTTCCTAACTTTAATCAACCAAAGCAAGCGTTTTACCGGCTGTTCGAATGTAATTAGTTCCATATGAAAGGTGACCTAGGTTTAATTTGTATTATTTAATACAAACTGTTTTGTTTACATCCCCGATACAACATACTTCCGCCATTCTTGCACATGCGTGCAACATCGGGATTCTTTTTTTTTTTTTTAAAGAATAATTGGACATTACAAAAATATTGAAATAGAAATCCAGATACACAAAATACAAGCCTAATCTGTTTACAGTAATACAATATGTAATAAGATAAAATTAAAATAATAATAATAAAAAAATAAAAAATAAACTAATACCATAGAGAGAAAAAAATAAATAAATAAACGTATAAATAAAAAGTAAATAAATAAACAAAAATTAAATTAAAACCTAGAAACAACTAAACAATAGTTCAAATTTTCTTCCTTTTCCCTTACATAGCCTATACAAAAATTATATTGTGGAAGCATAACCAGAAAAAAAGTTCTCCGTGAAATGTAACAACAAATGTATTCATTTGTTTTAAAGACTTTTCAAAACTTCTATTTCTGATAAAAATAAATGACATTTTGGTATGCATTTAGCAAATTTCTGTTTATGAATATAATATTTGCCTTGCAAAATGTAAAAGTTAACAACGTACTCAATCATTTTACTTTTATGAGAATAAGTACAGATAACATCTTTTAAAGAAAGCATATAATTAACATTTCTTTGCAGAAATAGAAAGGTGCTAACATCAGACTAAAAACTAAGAGACAATTATAAAACAAATGACACAAGTCTTCCTCATGTGTGTTACAGAAACTGCAGGTATTATCAATGTCCATGAATTTAGAAAGAGCTACTTTACATGGATAAATTTCGTGAAGTATTTTGAAATGCACCGCTTTAAGGCTACCGATGGGGAGGGGAGTCACACGGTGACGCATTGACGTGGGCGTGGTGTCTGACGTCACACATGGATGTGGGCGGGGTTGGATGTCCACCGCAGGCTGCAGCGAGCCCTACTTGAGCCTTTCTGCCATCCAGTGGTTTAGAGGAAAAAAATATCTAAGGCGCCTTTTACCCTGGGGCACCTTTAGCCCCATTGTACCCTACATATCACTTTAGTTTTCAACAGAAATTACCACTAGAGGCAGGGAGCACTTGTAATCGTTTTCGTACACAGTTGTGATTGCAGCTCCACATGTTTTGCTTTCCGGTTTCAACCTCTGCCAGATTACTATGCCCCTGGTTTAGGGTTAGGTGTGAGAAAGGGGTTAGGATTAGGCAATCATATAGCATGTAATAATTTGGCAGGGGGTCGAAAATGGACACAACACCGGACGTAAACAAGCTTTCTAGTTAGCTCAGCCGGCATGGATTTTTTTTTACCCTGGACCACAAAACCAGTCATAAGGGTCAAATTTTTGAAATTGAGATTCATACATCATCTGAAAGCTGAATAAATAAGCTTTCTATTGATGTATGGTTTGTTAGGATATGACAGTATTTGGAATTCTGGAATCTGAGGGTGCAAAAAAATCTAAATACTGAGAAATTTGCCTTTAAAGTTGTGCAAATGAAGTTATTAGCAATGCATATTACTAAACAAAAATTAAGTTTTGATATATTTACAGTAGGAAACTTACCGAATATCTTCATGGAACATGATCTTTATTTAATATCCTAATGATTTTTGGCATAAAAGAAAAATCGATAATTTGGACACATACAATGCATTTTTGGCTATTGCTACAAATTTACCCGTGCCACCTAAGACTAGAGATTTTGTGGTCCAGGGTCATATTTCAAGTCAGAACTGCAGGGACACGTACAAAAATGTCATAAAATGTACTATATATACATTCATCTGTTCTGGGGTACATTTTCGTCATGATCAGGTTGCAAAATGCGTGTGTGAATTACTTATTAATTGACTATGTTTTGCTTTGTGGAAATACCATAGCTTTTCAAAATGCCTGTGTTGAATTTTTTCACATGTATCACTTTCATCAAATTCACCATTTTAGTGCTATTCCTCATTTAAGATCAGAAATGATGATGAGACTTTGATCACCAGTGACATTTCATCTACATCTCATTTAAAAGCAGAACCTGATAGAAAACCACTACATAGGTGGAACACTAAATTCTTTCATCTATAGAAAGGCTGCAGACTTTCAGTATTCATTACAGTGGGTCCTTTTTAAAGTTCACTAATTGGTTGATTTATTATGATGATAGGTAAAAGGTATATGAGGACTTAAATTATCTCCAAATTACATATAATTAATTCCCCGCACCTTTTGTTCATTCATCCTCAATAGCTTACTCTGTAATGATATCTATAATATGGTATCATATCCCACTCTATAGTGCACAAGCCTGGTTTTGTTTCTACAACCACATTACAAATTATTGATAGTTTGGGCCAGAGTCTTGATTCTAAGGTAATTTCGAACTAATCTGCTCTGTTTAAATCTTCTCCCAAGCACATTTCTAATATTGATGTTTAAGGAGCTAAGCTCGGTTTCCACATGTCCGAACGTTATGCCTGCAGCCATATCATCATTTTTGTGATATTTGACACTGTTTTGTTTGGTGAATTTCATGCAGCCTGGTCTCAGACCAAAATATTTTTCCTGCTCTGTTCCAATCTCAGGACCACACATTCTTCTCCCCTGGATCAATAACATGTCAACAGGTCAAGCTACCTGATCATCTTTCAAACAAAAATAGAGGATTTAAAAAGTGATGCTATGTTAGGAGGATTTCGCTTTGGCATAATGGATGCCAGACTGAAATATACCCTTTTAAGTGCGTGTTTGACAGTCTCATCTGGGGATATTGACGTTTGTCAAAAAATGTCTTTTTTAACCTTCTAAAACAATATGAAAGAGACCCTACATGCACGTCTTGCTGGGTTTGCCGAGATTTAGTATTTAACGTAGGTGCGTTTTAATAAATCAGCAGCGTTGGATCATTATATTCCTTTGGGAATTCTAATTACACATAAATAATGCATTTCCATTTCAATTGGCTTCTCGTTTGGAAATCTTTCATTTGAAAATAAATAACAAATCGCCTCTTCACGGGGTCACATCTATCCTCAAATACTTCATGTTCTCTGCAACCCTGGAAATGTAATACTAGTCTAGTATACCATCTAATCACCGGAGCTCAGAGTGTTGCATTTGTCATCATGTCTTCCGAAGGAAACCGCAGCACTGAGGCTAAAAAAACGGCGAGTTAATAAAAGTTCAATTAACAGGACTGAGTGCAGGCTGAGGGAAACCTGCCATAGCCAGTCTCTTCCACAGAGCCATGCTGAGAACAGCCTCAGACTGATATTAGTTCTGACATAGTTTGCTTGCACCTGTCTGAGCTCAATTACCTAAATAACAACAGCTTTGAAAATATAATAAGGGAAGTCAACTAATTTTGCTTCCCTCCTCCTTGTGCAGCAAATCCATAAATAATGGCTCCGAAAAAGCTTTTACATCCATCTTTCACAGTCATTACTGCCGCAGCCGTATAGATAAAACCATGTTATTGTTTTCATTTTCTGCAAGATATGCTCTACTTTCTTACGAATGAAAATAGAACATGAAAGTAACCCAAAAACGAAACACTGAAGTAAGATAGAGAACAACATGTTATGGTCACGCCGTCAAAACGTAGTGATGCAAAAGTTACAAAGTCTCGGTGTGTGTGAAGGCTGAGTCTAGACGTTATTTAGTCGGGTTAACTTTCTGAGCACAAATAGGGCTATTGTAACAAGCATGCATAACGATCCTTAATGCTTTTATAATGACATTTGGGGGTTAAGTCCATTTAAAGAGGAAAGAGTAGTAGTATAAATCAATGGTTTATTATTATATGGAAACATATTAGCATTGATTTTCCATTGCTGAATTATCAGAATCGCAGGAGAAATTCTGTGCGCACGCTGTGTTAATGCTCAGTTCTATGGCCTTTTGCTATGCACTGCAATGATAATTTGGCCTGAATTTATAGGTCTGTGCATCTTAAAGTGGTTATATGTTGAGGAAGCCTTTACCTGAGGGAGCAAACATGCTTTGGTCCTTTGCATATTCCTGGTTTTGAGTTAAATTAAGGAAATGTTGCATCCACATAATGTGGATAATGACGTTTCGAAGCCTCCCGTTGCGCCAAATTTTAATGATATTTTCTCACTGTAAGTTATGTGTCTGGTCTGAAAGGTTATTCTGCAGTCTGTTTTGTCTGAGCACGAAAACAACGATGGCAATGTCACCCCCTCCGCGACCATGAAGAGAGAAGCACATGCTAAGATAACTGAGATGAATGGCTGCACTTGATATCATGCAGTTGTCCAACAGAGCATTGACATCGCTAGTTGTACTTGCCATGAAGACAAAGAGCACAATTTAGCCTCCGCATGGATCAAACAACCATATGACACAAGCCTCACAAGGACCCCATAAAACTAAAAATGATAATACTAAAAATATCTGAAGGAAAGTAAATCCATTGTTCAAGGCAGGTTTTCCAGGACTGAAGGAAAAATGCTGGTGTTGCCAAAAACTGAATATTTTAGTAAGTTTTAACCTACAAAATTGACCTTAAAGAGCTATTTCTGCATTATTTAACCTTTAAAATGTAAGCATAAATTAATGCATTTTTATTGATTCAGTGATATCAAATATTTATTTTGACTTGAACAAAGCCAATTAATTTAACTATTACCTTTTTTCCATTGTAAGAGGAGAATAAATAAAAGGTTATGTAAATAAATGTATTTGCATAAATAAATAAATAAAAACAAATTTGTGTCCCTGAACCACAAAACCATCATATGGGTCCTTTTTTGAAATTGAGATTTATACATGCCTGAAAGCTGAATAAATGGAATAAATAGCTTTCCACTGATGTATGGTTTGTTAGTATAGGGCAATATTTACCCTATTCCGAGATACAAATATTTGAAAATCTGGAATCTGAGGGTGCAAATAAATCAAAATATTAAGAAAATTGCCTTTAAAGTTTCCAAATTAAGTTCTTAGTAATTTATATTACAAATCAAAAATTAAGTTTTGATATTTTTACGGTAGGAAATTTACAAAGCATCTTCATGGAACATGATCTTTACTTAATACCCTAATTATTTTTGGCATAAAAGAAAAATGTTGTCCAGGGTTATGTTTATGTTAAAAGGTAAAAATCTTTATTTAAAAAAAAAAAAAAGATGTGTTGACATTTAATTTCAACAAGTATTTTCTCTTCTTACAATGGAAAAAGAAAGATGTAATATTTAAATGAACTGATTTTGCTCATATAAATGACACATGATCTGAGAATTTTTTTAATAAGGTATCAGTTTAAGACTCTTAAACTTATTTGTTAAATTTTGCACCTTACTTTAATTAGCCCTAATTGGCACAATGACTCATACCATCATGTTTAGTTCTAAAAGTGCCTAATTATAGAAAATGTACTCAAAATGTTTTTGAGTCTTACCTTATATAGTGACTTTATATAGTACTACTGTACAGATAAAATGAAGAAAAAGCATAATTTCTGTGGAAAAAGAGAATGTAAGATTTAAAATGAAGATGTTCGACAACAACATTTGGCATAGCTCCCTTGCCTCAACATTCAAAGTTGGAGAGAATGAAATGTTTATTGGAAATTCTTGTGTGGGCAAACAAAATTATCACTTTAAAATACATCCCAGCGGATGGTCTTTTCACTGGCAGCTCCATATTTGCTTGCCAAAAGAGCACGCATTTATCATGCAATATGTGAGCTTGCGTAGTCCAGCCCCATCTATTTTTTTTCCATGTCCAGTTAATGGGTGTCTAAAATTAGGCAAGGAGCCTTTGTAAAAAGGGTCAATGATTTTTAAGGGTATCCACTGCACTAAAACAATTGTCGTATTACCCACAACTGCTTTACTCCGCAGGCTTAGATTAAGATGAGCCCGAGAGTGGCTTGGGTGACTGCGACGCTCAGGTTTTTGTCCATTTAAAAGTGTCTCCTCCCATTTTATATTCACCGCACTTCATTAATCTTTCAGATATATTTCACTCATCTGCAGTTCTGTTCTCATCCGGCTTTCTGGTTCACTTACAGACACTCTGATGGTTTGAAAAAGTGTGAGGGCCTTGGAAATGAGGGCACAGGAAGACAGAGGTGACTGAATATATTAGCACTACTTGCAAGCCACGTCTATATATAATATATGTTATTATGTATAACACTTGAGTAGTTCAATTTTCATGTGCCTACTCCTGATGGACAAATCCATACAGAGTTTTGCTTTCGCCATTCTACGAGCTGGAAAGTTTTATTGTTGCACAATCTTCTCAACTCCCTCTTCCTAAGGCAACAACTAATAGGAAAATAAGAGAAGGTGCTGAAAAATTGAACAGGTGTGACTGTAAATAAAGTTTATGTGGCAGAAAAAATGTAGCGTTTCCTCCATCACTAGGGAAACAGTGGAAGTAGTTAATCCCTGGAGGCACTGTCGTCACACTCCTGTATATGTCACAAATCCGTTTATGGATACAGGTAGACACTTCCTTGATTAACTTATCTTTTCATGGCATTGTTTAAAATTGAATATAAAATTATTTCACAGTGTAATCCACTGAGGATGTTTTCCCCTCCAGTTCCACACACCAACATCCTGATTTAATAATACTTTTACCAGACATGCAACACTTCTGCTGATTCACGAGGGCGACTGTGGTGTAAGAAAGACTTTTGAAATCCCATTATATATATAAGGGGGTGTTTCCTCAGAGGAAGCAAGGAAGGCTGTGCCTCCTCAAAATATTGGATGAGAAAAAAAAAAAAAGTAGTACAAATATAAAACAACGGTTCAAATGGTCACTTATGATCCAGAAGATATAACCATGCATTAAGAGCCGGGGGGTTGAAAACGTTTTGAATTTGAAGATCAGGGTAAATTTAACTTATTTGGTCTTCTGGGAAACATGTAACTATCTTCTGTAGCTTCTAAAAGGCAGTACTAAATAAAACAAAAAATTATATTTAGACAAAATAAGAAAAATGCACACATATCAATTATGTTCAAAGGTTTTCACCTCTTGGCTTTTTTTTTTCTCTTCTGGAGCATCAGTGAGCATTTGAACCTTCTGTAATAGTTGCATATCCCTCAGTTGTCCTCAGTGTGAAAAGATGCATTTCAAAAGCATACAGTCATTGTTGGAAAGGGTTCAAATACACAAAAATGCTGGAAAACCAAAGAATTTGTTGGACCTGAAGAATTTTTCTAAAGAAGCAGCAGGCAGTTTAACTGTTCAGGACAAACAAGGGACACATAAACAACTACCACTAAACAAAAAAAAAATACCGCTGTGGATCATTCAGGTAACAACACAGTATTAAGATTCTAGGGGACGTAAACTTTTGAACAGGGTTGTTTTTATAAATTCAACTATTATTTTCTCTTGTAGACTATATGTAAACATCTTTTATGTGAAATATCTTACTCAGGTCAGTACTAAATAAACAATAACATGCATTTTGTATGATCCCTCTTATTTTGGTACAATTATTACCATTTTGCAGCTTCTGAAAGGGGGGTGTAAACTTTTGACCTCAACTGTATAACATTAAAAAGTATATAAATCACTTTTCTAAAGAAACACTGTCCAACAGCAACATCAGCAGGTAAAGTTACAATGGGAATCCGTGTCTCTCTCGCCTCCTCTGAGCCCATTGAGTTTTAACAGACGCCCTAAAGCATGTGGTGGGTTTGGTGGGGGGTAATTGAGAATGAATAGGGGAACTCACCTGAGAGGAATCAATGCCTCCATCGTGACATGATTGGATATGACTGGTTTTGTTCAGCTGTGATTGGTCCATGCGATAAATCCTGCCTCTTCTGTTTGTGCGCCATCTGCGTTCACAAATTAGTCTGAATAAACAATATAATGGCGTTAAGGAGTAGTTCACTTTCAGAACAAAAATTTACAGATAATGTACTCACCCCCTTGTCACACAAGATGTTCATGTCTTTCTTTCTTCAGTCTTAAAGAAATTATGTTTTTTGAGGAAAACATTTCAGGATTTCTCTCATATAATGGACTTCTATGGTGCCCCTGAGTTTGAACTTCCAAAATACAGTTTCAAATGGCTCTATACGAGGAAAAAAAGGGTCTTATCTAGCAAAATAGTGGGTTATTTTCTAAAAAAAAAAAAAAAAAAAAAAGACAATTTATATACTTTTTAACCTCAAATGCTCGTCTAGCTCTGTGTACTCTGTGTAGAGATTAGAAAGTATATAAATTGTAAATGTTTTAAAAAAAATAATAGATTGTTTTAGATAAGACCCTTCTTCCTTGGCTGGGATCATTTAGAGCCCTTTGAAGCTGCATTTAAACTGTTTTTTAAAAGCTCAAACTCAGGGGCACCATAGAAGTCCATTATATGGAGAGAAATCCTGAAATGTTTTCCTCAAAAAACATAATTTCTGAGACATGAACATCTTGGATGACAAGTGGGTGAGTACATTATCTGTAAATTTTTGTTCTGAAAGTGAACTACTCCTTTAATGGGAAGACTACTAAACTACTAAAAAAAGTAAGTAAACAACTCACACACTTTTATATATAAGCACTTTTTTACGTCAAAATAAGACCTAAAATGGCATGAAAACATGATCTCTGGGAGTTTTTAGTGAGTAATCAGATAAAATTTTAAGTAGATCTCCCTGTCTCTGATCAATATTTACAGAGCTTTGATGACAATCTGAAAAATTAAAAAAAAAAAAAATGCAAAAGTTAACTATTAAAAAGAATAACTAAACATAAGTTCACAATTAAAATATGTTGTTGAAATTGTTGAAATCTATCTGTGTGTGTGTATACTCTGTACAGACACAGGTTAATACAAATCTGTTCAGTATTTCTCATTCTGTATGTCATCTGAAGCAGTGCAGAATTGCAGGTAATATGTACCGGCAATTCAGCGCTGTTCTGTTCACAGTACTGTGAATTATTCTTGCGTACAGACAGCTTGGCTCAACACAGACACCTGCTCAACAAGACAATCTGTCATTCTCTCTAGACAAACACTGTCAGTCTCGCAAGCCAAAGTTTTGTCTTTCAGCACTAAGTTTGCTGCTTATTCCAGCTTAATCTGGCCAGAAACGTCCAGTTAGATATAAACATGTCGTCTCTCTGACATATTCAACTACCAATCACACTTTGCATGGTATTAAGTGACATTTTGAGTTGGGCAATGGTGCATTAGAAAACTCTTGAATCTTTAAAAGATTTAATGTCACAATCTCAGTTTCCTTAAGCAAGAAAATGGGGGTGTATGTACTGTACAGTAAATTAGAGATAATTATATATGTAGATTTTTATAGCATACTCTACATCTTCAACATAATTTTTACTTTTTATATTTTTTTTAATCAAACACATTAACTGAAATAGTTCTAATTAAGCATGTTTACTGTGGTAACTTAATCAATTTAATCAAACATGAAAATTTAAAGTAGAAAAACTGAAAAGAAATCTTGAAAAAGAAAATCAGAGATTTACAGTCATTGTTTATCCAAGTATTAGTTGCAGCGATTTCTTTCTGCTTTAAGCTTGAACTAGTTTGTGGCTGAACATTAGCCCTGTTATCATGAGGACTGGACTTCCCTGAGGCTGAGCAGGAATGCTCTTCTTGTTGATTTTTGCCACTTTGACAGATATGATTTTTGTACGAGTGCATAGGACAGGGTCTTATAGTCTCATTTAAGCCATTCTTACCCGAGGTTAGATCGTAGTCACTTGAATGTGCATTTGGACATGAGTTGAAGTGACATATTTTCCACTTACATAGTTTGCTTAGTGCGGCAACAGAAAAAAAAGAGAAGGACAAGGCTCAATGATGCTTTCTTAAAAAAAGAAAATAAAAACGTTTGATGGAAGTTTTGTGCTCTTAAAACTGCAACATTATCTTTGTTTTAACTGCTTTACATCTGTGCCCTGAAGTTAAAAATGAATAAATAAACAGGTGTATACAAAATTAAGGTCTTTTATTTGCATCTATAGTTTTATTATATCATATAGGTACTGTATCTTTAAAAAGGCGTATACTGTATTAGTTCAGAAATTAAAAATAAAATCCTTCTGTACTTAGAACACTTAGATCAGTGTTTCCAACATTTTCTCTTACATAAGTACCCTCACAGCCCCTTCAGTAAAGCTCAAGTACCCTTTGATCAACATTAAACCAAAAATGTACTTCTCTTAAATCATATAATACTAAATCATTTCTGTTTTATTGGTTTCATGCTGAAGAGTGTAATATGTGCTTCCCTAGCGTCACCAATCGGTATTGGAAAAATAATATAGCTGTGGTTAATAATGCGGTTAGCTCAACAGTTTTTCAGTGCAGAGCTTGTTAGCGTATTGTACATGTGTGATTGAATATTTATGAGGTGTGCAACATTTATGTCCACTTCACTGTCATGAAACGGCATTTACAACACTGTCGGCAAAGTAGACATGTCAAAACGACGTCATCTTCTCATTGTACACCGCACTCAGAGCAGTCCAGAGATTTCTTCAAGTTTCATCATGCTTCCCATGTCTTATTGATTTCTTTAAGCTGTGAACATGGATTGACAACCCCATTCAAACATTTGATTTCATGGAACCAGAACATCATAAAGACAACAGAGGGAGACCTCAAACATGGCCATGATCAGACTGTCTTGTGTAGTCATTGAACTCTGAAGGGCCCGAGGAGCATGGAGGGCATCAGTATCTCTTCAGTCTGGCATGTTAGTGATATCATTGTAATTTGCTCAACTGGAGAAAGTGCCTGCAGAAAGTGGTCAATACAAAAAATGTTTATGTATGAGTCAAGTGTCCTTTATATTCTCGCTGTGAGTCCAAGAATATTTGGATTATTTTGGCTAGTTCTGTAAGGACATTTAGGCCCAAAGTATACTTTGGCTTTCATGAGAGTGCTAGGGCATGCATAGGCTACAATTTGATTGATGTGAATTTCGTCATCACCATTGTTTCACAGTCAGAAAACAAATGGAGGAGACAGAAGAACAACGACAAACTACTGAAAACAACAATAACAAAATAAGACATATATATATATATGTATAAGCAATTGCAACTTTTTCCACAATTCAGAATTCTGATTCAGATTTTTTTTTTTCTCAGAACTATGAGATATAAACTATTAATTGCGAGAAGTTAACTCAGATTTCTGACTCTTTTTTTTTTCTCAAAATTGCAATATATGAACTCATAATTTTTTTGGAATTGTAAGATATAAACTCATTATTGCAAATTGAGAAGTTGACTGAATTCTGATGTTTTGTTTTTTTCTCGCAAGAATCGCAAGAAGTTATACCTTAGAATGCTTAATGTTTTTTTTAGAATTGTGAGATTTTAACTCAGAATTGTGAGAAGTTAACTCAGAAGTTTGACGGTTTATTTCAGAATTGCAACTCTATAACTGAGAAATCACAATGTTTTTCACAGAATTGCGAAAAGTTAATTTAGAATTTCCATTTTTTTCATAGAATTGTGAGATATAAACTCAAAATTAGCGAGAAGTTAACTCCAAATTCTAAATGTTTTTCTCTGAATTGCGAGATTTAAACTCAGAATTGTGAGAAGGTAACTCAGAATATTTTTTGTAGAATTGCAAGATATAAACTACAAATTGCGAGAAGTTAACTCAGATTTCAGCATTTTTTTTAGAATTGTGAGATATTAAAAATTCTTAGTTTTTTTTTAATTGCAAGAAGTTAACCCAGAATTGTTAGATATAAACTCAGAATTGCGAGAAATTAACTTTCTGAATTCTGAATGTTTTTCTCAGAATTGCGAGCATTTAACTCTCGTGAGAAGGTAACTCAGAATTTTTTTAAACTAAACTACAAATTGTGATTAGTTAACTCAGATTTCAGACTTTTTTGTAGAATTGCAAGATATAAACTCATAATTGCGAGAAGTTAACTTAGAATTCCTTTTTTCCCTCAAGAATTTGTTTTCAGAATTGCAAGAAGTTAACTCAGTTTTTTTTTTTTTTTTTTTCAGAATTTTGAGATATAAACTCAGAATTGCCAGCACTTAACTCAAAATTCTTAATGTGATTCTCAGAAATGTGAGATATAAAGTCAGAGAAGTTAACATAGAATTCCCATCTTTTTCCTCAGAATTGCGAGATATAAACTCAGAATTTCAAAAAGTTAACTTAGATTTCTGACTTTTTTTCATAATTCGGTTTTTGTTTTATATTGTTTTGTTGTGTTTTGTTCCTGCCATCTAACAATTCTTACCTTTTCCCCCTTTAAAGGATAAATATTGCCAAAATGCAACCTGGTGTTACGAGATGTGTTGGACGAGACGAGACGATAGACAATATTCAAACAAACAACTATATTTAATATCAATCTTCAAGAGGAACAAGGCAGGAACAGAGATCTTCACACACTTCATACAACGTTAAGGACCGACAATACACTGAACTCAAAGACAGACTTATAAAGGGTAACTCATAATTAAACACAGGTGACGGTGATTACACAAACGAGGACTAAACCAAACGATCACAAAATGACAGGGGGAGACAAAAACAGACGTGAAATGTGACAACTGGGCTGTTTTTTTTTTTTTATTGTAAACGAGACAAACTTATATCTAAAAGCATAATTACGACAAACGAGCAGTTTTTGAGATTGACCGTGATTTTGTTTTGTGGTCAATGGCCGGTGAATGGGAGTACTAGGGGCATAAATTTGAGCGCATCAAAATTGATATTTTTACAACACTAAGAAGGCTCGACACACCATGACACTTTGCTCGATGTATTGCCTGGGTCTCTACACATGAACTCGAGCATTGAGAACATTGTTTGTGTACTCAGAGTTTACTAAAAAGAAAGGTTTTGAACAACTCACTTACACTGTTTGGGTTTCCACTCGCAGCCGTCTTGCCAGTCAAGAAGTGTCGATCTCCGAATGCGAATGAATGGACTCCATTGGACGAAATATTAGGCTTATATGAGGCTCTTTTTACAACTAGAAGGTTAATATTGTTTTTCACTTGCGACAAAACAACAAATTAGCTGTGCATTTATATGGAAATATGCTTTAGGAGCTATCCATCCTCGCATTCGGAGATCGACACCTCTTGACTGGCAAGACGGCCGCGAGCGGAAACTCAAACAGTGAAAGTGAGTTGTTCAAAAACTTTCTTTTTAGTAAACCCCGTGTACACAAACAATGTTCTTAATGCTCGAGTTCATGTGTCGAGCCTTCTTAGTGTTGTAAAAATATCGATTTTGATGCGCTCAAAGTTATGCCCCTAGAACTCCCGTTCACCGGCCATTGACCACAAAACGAAACCACGGTCAATCTCAAAAACAGCTCGTTTGTCGTAATTATGCTTTTAGATATAAGTTTGTCTCGTTTACAGTAAAAAAAAAAAAAAAAAAAAACAGCCCAGGTTGCATTTTGGCAATAGTTATCCTTTAAGTAATATAAACTGTGAGAAATATTAATTGAACAATTGAAAAATTGTGCAAAAACCAAAGTACTGAATACTTTGGGCTTTACACACAATTCTTGAAACAGCAATGAACTGCTTGCATGTCACTTATAACTCTATTAGCTTCTGTAAATCCATGTATTAAATGCACATATGGTACCTGTACGATTTGCTCTCATCTGTTGTACCTCTAGCAGTCACAAATCAATGCAGCGGCTTCTTCAAGATAACAAAGTGAGACGGTACAAAATTTTTAATTTTTAATGATGAAAAGAATTAATGAAACTGTTCTCACCCTCATTGCATTCACCGCATTCATTGTAGGTGGAGGACATAAACAAGCAAGCTGTTTCCGCCCGCCGCACATTGCCTCGGGTCATATTGTAGCTAATGAAGCCCTGATATTTTATATATGCCTTACAGTCGTTAAAAAAAATCAAATTAACAGTGTCCTGACTATAAACGTGGTGAAATATATTAATAAGCATTGATTTTTGCAAAAAAGGCTAGTCTACCAATACATGAAACATTCTCACACCTATTTCAAAGGCATATTATAAATGTTGCTTATTATTCAGCAACTACGGTGTATAGTGAATATGTCAGACATCAATCAAACCAAAAGGTTCATTCTAGATTAGAATATAGTTGGTCTTTATTATTAATGTTTCCACATTAAAAGGTAATCACACCATTAATGCAAGCAATGCACTTAATATTCAATGTGTTAGTAGATTGAGAAATATGTTAATTAACCATTAGGGAAACACTTTTAAAACTAATGGACATCAGTGAAACTATGCATGTGTTTTCTCAAAGCTAATCTCGAGATTATATAACCATTCTTAAACCAATATAATAATTTGTAATAATAGTAAAACATTTGAACTGCTCTGACCTTGATTATGCAAGTAAAATATTATATTATAACACATTTTCACCATCCCCCCAATAAAACACAATTATCTGATATTATAAAAAATTTATTATTATTAAATTATTACTATTATTTTATATGCTTTACAGAGTAAGGTATTAAATAAGAGAGCCATTCTTGTATTGTGAGGTGTTTGCTATGCAAGACTTGTTTTGTAAATGAATAAACAGCAATGCACAGTGCTTTATAATTTCCCTTCCATAAGCCACCCACTGCAGGACAGTCACGACTGACATCAATGAGATGGGCTTGCTCAGGTTCTCGTTGAGAGTATTACATTTACATTAATGTTTATCCGTTGTGCCTGTCTGTATTCCTCTAAATTTAATTCAAAGACCAAGAGATTTGTCAGGAATTCTAACTTATGTTTTATACATTATACATGCTCCCTTCAAGTACAGCCATACATATATTACAGGCCTAATGCAGATCTAAATCAGTGACGGCTCTGAAGAGGAATGCATTATACAGGGTCCTCTGAAAGTGTTCACTCCCAGAGCATGGATTTGGACCCTCGATGTTTTGAAGGAAATGAATTGTCCTAAAACCCTGTGATCTGAAAACAGCATCTGTAATAAGCTGCCTTATATTATTTCAGTCCTCCCCCAGTGGTTTCTCACATGCAAGTACATGTTTCATTTTAAAGAGTATTTATCATCCCTAACAGCTCAAAACTGCTCATAGGCTTATAGCACAATGACATTTTTACCAATGCAATACAAATCATTAGATGGACATCACTGATGCATTATTGATTTAATACATTTCATTAATGTACAATACTAACCCAACTATTCTGTTTAAATTTGTGTTTTGACAGTTTAGTTGAATAATGGAATAACCAATGACAGATAAAGCAGAATCCCAGAGATTAATCTGAAAGGTAAATTTATTCTACGACTTATAAACAGGCATATGCACATATGTTATTGCCCATATTTTAATTGAAGATATTTCATAATAGCAACACTACAGTATGAATGCACAATGAATCACTTCACTCACTTTGCCCCTTTTAATGAAAAGCGAAGATATGTAAAATGTGTATATAATTGAGGGAATTATTAATAAACATAAATTATAGTATTAAAGTATTAAATTAAAAAAATATAATGTTAATAACAACACACCATTTGGGCTCTTCTGTGTCAGTTCTGAGGGGCCCAACTTACCCCCAAGGTCTAATTAAAAAAATATAAACTTAAATTTAAAAGCAATACATTTGGGGGCCCATTTAACTCCTAAGGTCAAATAAATAAATAAATAACTCTCAAAAAAAAAAAAAAAAAAAAAAAAAAAACCTTACCCCCAAAGTCTAAAAAATAAAAAATATAAAATCTCTATAAATTTAAAACAATAATTTGGGGGGCCCAACTTACCACCAAGGTCTAATAAAATAAATACATAAATAAATAAATAAATAAATAAATATGTATCCTATAAATTTAAAAACAATCATTTGGGAGGCCTAATTAAACCCTAAGGTCAAATAAATAAATAAACAAACAGCTCTTTAAATAATAATAATAATAATAATAATAATAATAATAATAATAATTGGGGGGGGGGGGGGCTTACCCCTAATACCTAAAAGAACACCAAAAAACTTCTATAAATTTAAAAACAATAATCTGGGGGGCCCAACTCACCCACAATGTAAAAAAAATGAACCCCTAAGGTCAAATAAAAAATAATTTAATAATAATAATAATTTGGGGGGCCCAACTTACCCCCAAGGTCTAATAAAAAATAAATAATAAAAGGTAAAATAAAAATGTACGCTATAAATTTAAAAACAATAATTTGGGGGGCCCAATTAAACCCTAAGGTCAAATAAATAAAATAAATAAAACAGCTCTACAAATAATAATTAAATAATAATAATAATTTGGGGGGCCCAAATTACCTCCAGGGTCTAATAAAAAATAAATAATAATAAGTAAAATAAAAATGTACTCTATAAATTTGAGAACAATAATTTGGGGGCCCTAACTTAGCCCCAATGTCAAACAAACAAACAAATACATTGTAAAATATTAATTTGGGTGGCCCAACTTGCCCCCAAGGTCGAATAAAACAAAAATACTTTGCATAACAAACAGAAGCAAAAGCTCTGATATTGAGCATAATATCATCACTATTTTCCAGAGAGACAAAATTCAATCAATTAATCTCAATCAATCAATTAACTGGTTTTAGCTGACTAAATCTCACAAATGTTGATATTCAGATGAAATCACAAACATTAAAAAAGCATAGCCCTTATCAAAATTGTTGAAAGTGTCAAAAGGAGAAAAAAAGTGTGTGGAGGCGGAGGGTGGTGTCATTTTACCCAGTTTTAACCTATAAAACATATATGCAATTTATGTGTCCCTTTCAGAATTGTTATTTTAAATACATGTTTTACCTACAGAATGTAGTTACAGGATCTGCCAGCAGGGGCTAAGTGTTTAGCACAGTTTATTATCGGCTTTACACAGCTGTGACCTCGTCACAACACTCTTGTGGATTAAACTCGAGTGACCATGCTGGGACCACAAATAGGAAAGACCTGAGGTTTTTATTTATTCTGTAAAACAGCATTTTGCTTAGAGTAAGAGGTGTAAGCATTTAATGGTGTGAAGCTGTCAGAAGTGCTGTGCAAATTCTCAGACTCAGTCTAGGTACACTTAAAACGCAGTCGAACAAGGTTCATTCACTTACTTTCAGTCAAACCTCCTGCTTATCCGTGAATGATGGAGAAAAACCTTAACAGATCATTTATTTAGAAATCAAACCCAGACGGGACATGTGCAGTCATTTGCACTCATTGTACAGCAGAATTTAATTACCATCAAAGCTCGAAAAGTTTCAAAAAGTGTGAAAGCTCATTAAGTTCTCTAAAGATTGAGTTCTGCACACATTTTAGGCTGTTGAAAGGAAAGGCACATCAGTGTCATTTTGAGAATTTTAAAACTATATATTTTAATACTTTCAAACACTTTGCAATAATAGAAATACATTGCAGGTCTGTGCTAAATGAGAATGTAAATACTGTGATTATGCTAAAGGTTAAACTTTTAGGACAAATGACTGAAGTTGTATTAATGAGCGAGCCATGGAGCAGAAAAGCTCTTAATATGAGTCATTAATTAATAGCTTAATTCCTCTGAGTGCAGAAGTGATTTGAAGCCCATTTCATTGAAGATTATTTCAACTTTTGAAGAGAATTTGAACAGTCTGGGTGAGAGAGAGAAAAAAAGATCCTCATGCTGTTATGAATTTTGTACATACATAAGATTTATCAATTTATCATTTCATGTCAGCATTAAGGGCTATGTTAATAGAAAACTCAAGAACAATAACATGTAATAATAATAATAATAATAATAATAATTTAATAAATTATAGTCAAATAGTAGGGCTGTCATGATTCCTCAATTCAATCTGAGTATTCGATTTAAAACAAACAAACAAAAAATCCTTGACTGCAATCCTCGAGTAACCAGCAAAAAAAAAAAAACGAAAGCAGTGCATTCTACGGACAAGAATCCATGAAACGCATATTTAGACTGCATGATATATTAAACATTTAAAAATCACAACAAATCATAATGCCACTGTGGATTTATCAAATGCTACTATGCAACGCAGGTTTAATATATGCACTTTAATTATTTACATGTATGTAGGTTGCATACGTGCCTCTCAGAGCGGTTTCGTTCACAGTAAATGCTGCTCCACACAAACATTTTACAGGTGTGAAGCATCTCAAACTCCATCTTTGCATTTTGTTGTGAGTTTGGGTTTATTATATAGCTCATCTGGGAACTCAATGTGCGCCATTTCATCAGATTTGTAAGGCAAATCATTCATAAACCTACACAAACACAGGAATATCCTTGTCAATATGCTAACTGTTTATCGCAATTTCAAAATAAAAGCTCAAACCCTCACTCACACATGTTGATGTCCACATATTCAAGAAATGACAGTGGCTGCAGCATTTTTGTTGTAAAGAAATGGGCAAATATTAAAGATAAAGTGAAATTTGAAATAAATGTTGTTTAGTCAATATTAAATAAGGATTACATCACGCAGTAAAAACAATCAGCAGGCATAATTTTGACTAAACATTTATTTCAAATGCAGTCATTTGTTATAATGTGTAATATACATTAGCTCTACTGTTTTTAAAATATTATTTTACCAGTTTTGTTTAATAAAGCCATATTATTACTTGCTTTTGATACTTCATTTGATCTAATTATTATTGCCTCATTGTTACTGTATATGCTTTTTTTAGTCATTTTTAAAGGCTATCGTTTATTTAGGTCCATTTTTATTACTACAAAACAATTCATTATAATTTTCCGATTACTCGATTAATCGTCAGAATAATCAGCAGATTATTCAATTATCAAAATAATCATTAGTGACAGCCTCATGTACAGTCAAACCAGAATTTATTCAGACACCTTCAACATTTCTCACTTTATCACAGTTTATTCATTATAGTTTAGAAAATGGTAATAAAATATAACAAGAACTCAAGTTAAAGCCACCCAAAAATTTAAATTTGACTAATCGTTTTGTGTCTTAAGATATCAATGTATCGTCACGAGCCACAGGGTTTAATTTGGTTTTGTCTGTGTATGTTTTTTTTTACTCTTAAAGATTTGGTAACCATTGACTGCCATTATATGACTGACAGAAAACAACGGTTTGAGTTAAAAAATCTTTGTGTTCTACTGAAGAAACAAAGTCACCTACATTTTGGATGCCCTGGGGGTAAGCAAATAAACATTAATATAAACTCTTTAAACTGTGTCAGTGATAATGTCAGATAACTTTGATAGAAAGGTATGTAATAAAACATGGTCAGGTCAAAGTGTCAAAATAAATTTTTGGCCCCAAATTTTAATAGTAGTCCACTGTATTAAGAATATTTGGGTGTAATATGTCACAGTCTACTTTATTTTGCTATCCTCACTTACATAAACTACAGTGTCCTATACTATAGTAAAATAAATCAAAAATTATATCTAGTGTCTGAATATTTTTTTCTTTCAAAATGCCTGAGTAAAAATGTTTCCTAGGATTAGAAATAAAACATTTCCTTAGGAAGACTTACACAATTCATAAAGGCAATTCTTCTCCTTTCAGTAAATATGCATGGGTCTTGTGCTGCACTTAAACCATTGATTTTAATATGAGCAGATATCAGTGATTAAAACTGATATCAGCAAAACAATGGTGTTTTGCAGACAGTACAGTATAACTCCAATATGCTTCAAAACAGCTTCCAGCCATATCAAAGATTGTCAGTGGTTACGTTTTCTTGTTGACTATAAAGGACATCATGCACTTGTAAAAACATGCACTGACTTTGAAACAAATGGCAAAACGACAGATGACAGGTGACTAAAGGAATAAAATCTTTGAGTTTACAACCCTATTTGTCATGATATTATTTTGGAACATTCACCATTGAAGTAGCTTTAAATAAATATTCAAAAGTTTATTTATAGCATATTAAAAATACAAGCAAACAAGTAAAAAGAGAATGATGCTGTCAAATCAATATCCTTATTATACAAAAAGAGATAAAGATTAATTGAAAAGCTGAATGTAGGTGTTTTTTTCTTTTTTTTTTTTTTGTGCTCGCTTTGTGTTTTGACAGTCGCCAGACCAACAGAATCTGGCATTATGGTAACCCGTTGGTTACGACCTTGCCATCAGGATGCCTAAGGCAACAAAGTGCATGAGATGAGTAGTAAAAATCAGCTCACATGTTTGGTAGCCTGGCAAGTCATCATGCTATCAAGGGCATAAAATGTCACACTGCAGTAATACAGAAATTGACAAATAAGAGTATGATTACTGTAGTGGCCCGTGAGGGATGGGATTCCTACAGGACACTCACAAAAGAGGCCAAACATAAATCATTTATAAAATCCAAGCCCAAAATGCTAAAGTATATAATATAATATAATATAATATAATATAATATAATATAATATAATATAATATAATATAATATAATATAATATAATATAATATAATATAATATAATATAATATAATATAATATAATATAATAAATCATACTCTTCAGAGACTACACTTGATTGTGTTGATCATTATGCATTATATAAAAAAAAAATGACAATGACAATTCATGGTCACTGAACACCTACACAAGTTAATGTCCTATTAAGCAGACATAAAATCAATCTTTTACAAATTAGCCTATCAATATGGTCAAGCCGTCGATGACCCAGGCACTTAACCTTTGCAAAGGTTAAATCTTTTCTTAATCAGCATGGCATGTCTTTAAGACAGAGTGGTATAGAAAGCCTATAAATTCTAGCAGTATGTGATAAAGTCACTTTGTTTAACAAAAGTGATGACACATGGGTGAGGGGTGTGTTCAAAGACATGCAGGTGATGTCACAAAATACTGAAATACTCATTAGTTTATATATTAATCTTTAAGTGTGCAAATAAAATATGACAAAATGACAAAATCCTGTATTCCAATAAAATTTTTTTTTTTTTTTTTTTTTTCTTCTCCAAACCACAACCTGTAGGTACCATCGATAAGTTATGTGTACAGTTTCTAGTGTTGGGTTCGAGTCCACCTAAGTCGAGTCCAAGTCTTTAACCGCTCGAGTCCGAGTCCAAAATGGGGCGAACTTTTAAATCATGTAACAGAAGTTATAGCTTATGTATTGTGACATTTCAGAGTGAAACTGATTTTACAATGTAAAAAATTATAGGGCAGGACAGGGCTTGACTTATTTGTTGTTATATAGTAAATATATAAATTCAACGGGATGGGTAGGAAGCTTAGTGAATGAGACCTGAGGAGCAGAAAATGCACCTCTTAAATCTGATTGTGGCTGTGTTTTTTTTTTTTTTCTTGTATGAAAATGAGGTTGTAAGGGATAATGACAGTTTTTAATTAGGAAAATGGAAGTCATGGAATAAAAGAGAAAAAAAAGTAAATTTGAGTTTATATTTCAAAATTTTGACTTTATTTTTACAATTCTGAGATTATCTCACAATTCTGATAAGAAAAGACATTCTCCCTTTTCCCCTCAGCTCAAAATCATGAGTTTATATCCCACACTTCTGCCATTTTTCTACTCAGAACTGGAAAACTCACTGCTATTGAGTTAAATTGAGTTATAAAGTCCGAAATACAACATATAAACAACATTAAATTTGAATTGTGAGAAAAAATAGGTAAATGTAATGCAGTATGACGCAATCTGCTGCATCAGGTTTATGCTGCTGTCGCTTTAAGACCGGACGCACAGATCATATATTTTGACACATCTGTATTTCTCCCAACTGTTACTCAAGACGAATACTCTCCAAGACGGTGCATTTCGACACTACTTTTCGTGTATGTGTGTTAGCAATAAGATGCTTTGGGTGTGTGTATGCAAAGAAACCAGCAGGCTTTCAAGTACTGGCGAGACTTTTAAACACGTGCGAATATTGAATGTCACTTTCGTAATAATGCATCGAGACAGTAACATTTTCATCAACTGGACTCGGCAATAATTCCTGAGTCCGAAAAGCTTGAGTCCAAGTCAAGTCCGAGTCAAAATGCAGCCGAGTCCGTGACAAATCCGAGTCTACTAAAAATTGTACTCGAGACCAGACTTGAGTCCGACTACAAGTCCGAGTACCACAATTCTAACAGTTTCAAGAGAGTGCTCAAAATATCTATTGTCCTAATATGTGAAGTATACCCAGTGCAGCTTTAGTTTTCCAGGTAAACCTTGATATTGCTGTCTTACTGAAATAGTTACAATAATTCGCTGCAAACCCACTATTTCCTAAGAATGTGTTGATTAATGTAGACTGTTGTTGTTCTGATTAACTGGTTTAATATTAAAGAATGTAACTTCAAAATATTTTGGTTTCATCAGTTAGTCCAAAAAATAATCCACCATTATTTTTTGGTAATGTGTTTACAGTTTAGAAGCTAGATTTTTAGCTATGGGCACAATTCACTTGCATAAGTGTTAAACAAAATGTTTTATGTCATTATTTTAAGAATGGGCTTGATCACTATATTATTGTTTTATGTAATCGTGCATCGGGGTTGCCAGGTTTTTACAACAAAACCCACCCAATTGCTACTCAAAACTAGCCCAAGTGCATTTTGAGGTGGGGTCCCCCATTAAAAGCATTCTGGGGTGTAATATATATATATAAAATATACAAAAAAACACACACACACACACACACATATATATATGTGTGTGTGTGTGTGTGTGTGTGTGTTTTTTTTTGTTGGGGTTCCCCTGGTAAATTTGCATTCCAGGGGCTAAATATTACATTATTGGGGTTGATTAAACCCACAGACATCAAAAACAACTGCAGACTTGGCAACACAGATGGTAGCACTCACCAACTTGCTTAAATACTTCTCTCTGTGCCAGTCACAACAGGTATGGCCAGCTGACCAATCAGAGCAGAGTAGGCTTCTGTAAGTGAGGGGTTTAAAGACATCACGCTCAAAGCGGAAAAGTTTCAAAATCATTAACAAATTATTCTATGTATAAATGTATATTCTGAGAAAATGACAATGTTTTCTGACTTGCATTTAAACCTGTTGTAGGGGAAACCAATATAATATTAGGACATTTAAAAAAAAAACATGTTTTCTTTTCTTTACTGTATATATTGTATATTTTACTATACAATATATTCTATACTATAGCACATATCATAACAAACACAAAATAGCATATAGCAAAAAGCGGTAAAACTTTACAATAAGGTTCATTAGTTAACATTAGTTAACTACATTAGTTAACATGAACTAAGAATGAGCAACACTTCGACAGCATTTATTAATCTTAGCTAATGTTAATTTCATCATTTACTAATGCATTATTAAAATCACAAGTTGTGTTTGTTAACATTAGATAATACACTGTGAACTAACATGAACTAACAATGAACAACTGTATTTTTATTAACTAACATTAACAAAGATTAATAAATACAATAGTGTAATAAATGCATTGTTCATTGTTTGTCCATGTTATTAATACATTACCCAAAAAGCATATAACACTGTTCTGCATTACATACATCCCTGCCACAAGTTTTTATATAGGATTGAGGACAAAAACAAGTGAGGATATGTCCCTCCCTTCCCCACTGTAAATGGTGCCTTCCTTTCATCCAACCTGCTCACACAGCAGATTATGTTATGTTAAATGTTAACTTATATAAAATGCTTTTCATGTTTTGTTTTAGTAAACACCTATTTTCTTTCAAACATTATAATTACCATCACTCCACAGAGGGACACATTCGCTACATAATTGTAGAAAAAATGAAAACTATGTTGTGACTAGAAGAGCTCGACGCAGTTTTATCAGGCTTTGTATGAATTTTAATGGGAATACAATTGCTGCATTTACATGTTAACTGGCTTGCGAGGCCCTAGAGAGCTTAATCAGAAGCAAGGTACTCTAAAATACTTAAGACCCAACATTAGCATAGATGTTCCCCATCCCCGCTTGACTGGCAAATCAAAGCTGGATTTTTCACGCAAACTTTTTTCATCCTGAGCATTTCATGTTTGTCAACACTTGACCTTTGGACAGGCATCTTAGCAATTAGCAAAATAGATTTGAAGATTCTTTCAAATATCAGCACTAATTAGACTGCATTTACATTAGTGGTCCAAAAATATCATGTTGTCAAAAGCTCATTCAACACCTCAGGTCTTTTCACACAAACAGCTTTTATGCCCCTTGAATTCAGCAATTGATTAACTGGCAGGACATTACCATGCAGACTGAAGGGGGTCTAAAGTCTGAGACCACTAGTGAAAAATTTCCATTTGGCTTTTTGATAACTTAATACTTTTATTTGATTGCGTCAATTGAAAAGAAAAGAATAACTAAATTGAGAAAACTTAATGTTATTCAGCATAATTTAAGAATGATCAAAAAAGCTTATATATATACTCAAAAAGTATATATATTTTTTTCATATTGTCTGTTCGCATGCATGTTATTTTTATTTTATTTTTATTTAGTACTGACCAGAATAAGATATTTCACATAAAAGATGTTTACATACTGTATAGTCCACAAGAGAAAATAATAGTTGAAACGCTTACTGATGCTCCAAAAGGGAAAAAAACATGCATTAAGAGCCTTTTTGAACTTCAAGATCAGGGTAAATGTAGCTTATTTTGTCTTCTGTGAAACATGTAACTATCTTCTCTGAAGGGCTAAGATAAGAAAAATGTACACATCTCCATTCTGTTCTAAAGTTTTCACCCTCGGCTCTTAATGCATTGTTTTTCCTTCAGAAGCATCAGTGAGCGTTTGAACCTTCTGTAATAGTTACATAATAGTCTCTCTCAGTTTCTCAGTTTCTTTCTCAGTCTCTCAAATCATACAGTCATTGTTGGGAAGGGTTCAAATACACAAAAGTGCTAAAAAAACAAAGAATTTGTGGGACCTGAAGAATTTTTCTGAAGAATAGCACGCAGTTCAACTGACAAGGGTCTCATGAACAACTATCACTAAACAATCATACAAACAAACAAAAACAGCTGTGTATCATTCAGGTAACAACACAGTATTAAGAATCAAGTGTATGTAAACTTTTGAACAGGGTCAGTTTTTATAAATTCAGCTATTGTTTTCTCTTGTGGACTATATATAAACATCTTTTATGTGAAATATCTTATTCAGGTCAGTACTAAATAAACAATAGCATGCATTGTGTATGATTTTGGTAAAATAACTAACATTTTGCAGATTCTGAAAGGGGGGTGTAAACTTTTGACCTCAACTGTAACTAACACTATACCTGCGTCTTGGGGGGTTAATTTTCAAAAAGGTCTAATATTAACTAATTTGATTAATTGTATTATTATTTTATTTTATTTTGAATGTAGTAGAACACCTACAGATCTACTTGTTGTGAAAACACAACATCTGGGTCATGTTTTCTGTCACTGGCCGCAATTCTAACCTTGAAATCAGGATTAGGCAAAAAATAATGTTTTCAGCATTGTCCATTCATGTGAAAATTGGCTGAGAATTGAACAAATAATTGTAATCTGGCTGGGAAGAAGATAGGAATCATGTCTTTGTTGCAGTTTTTCTGGTGATTATAGGATAATACAAGACTTCTTCACCTTACAGATGGTTGTCGAAAGCAAAAATGCTACAAAATTACCCATATTTTGAGAGAAAGGGTGATGAAAACAAGCATTGTTTTTGAAATCAGCACCCCACAGTTAGTAAGAAACAAGATTTCATTCAGTATAATAATTACAACTAGCAAAATCATCTTTGATTTTATTAAGTTTTATAAAATAATATTTTACACTTTTAAAAATAAAGGTGCTTTAAAAGGATCTTCACAGTGATGCCATAGAAGAACCATTTTAAGTTCCACAAAGAACCATTCAGTCAAAGGTTCTTTAAAGAACCATCTCCTTTGTACCTTCTTATAATCTAAAGAACCTTCTTTTGCCACAAAGATCCTTTTGTGAAATAGTAAGGTTCTTCAGATGTTAAAGGTTTTTTATGAAACCATTTAAACAAAAAAAGGTTCTTCTATAGCATCGTGAAGCGACTTTATTCGTTTATAAGAATACATGGTTTTGATCACAGATGTTCATAGTGTTCTCCATCTTTTAGACCCTGTTTCTTTCTGTGATAACACTGTGTGACTTTTGCGGGTAACTGTCAGGATAGGCTTTTCAGAGCGCTGTCACCTAGAGGGGGAAGTTACCTCAGAGCTGCCTGGTCTGGGCCACTGAGAGCCCACTAGGGAAGTGAGAGACAAATGCTAGTAAATAACCAAAATGACAGATCCAATCCTATATGTATTACCCAAATAGAGATGGATCGTTGCAGAGGCAAACCAAATATTAATAAATAGATGTGGTGCTTAGATGTGACGATCGCGGCAGCATTAAACCCATTTATCTTCCACTTTGCTTTTCGTCCTGGCAGTAATATTTCTCATCACTCAGCAAGTCCAATGTCAACCGAGGCTCAGTCCGGCAATAGAAGAACGTCAGGCTGATCTGAGCGCGCTCGGCCCCCTTGTTGTCAATCAATGACAATCCTGAGCTAATGAACGTATAACAAGCTTTGGAAGTGGTGAGTAATTAAATCTTCTCTTCATGAAAAGATCCTCAAAATGGCTGTTGACAAACTGCGGCTTGTCTGGTGCACTCCGTCCAATACACAGTAGTACAAAGAAAAATATACTGCAATATAAAGTTATAAACATGATCAAATAAGTAAAGTCCTAGCCTGGAAACACTGCGTAGGATGCTTTAGAAACTGCCACGTACAGAATATAAATGTAATAAAACAAATGCAATTCAGAACTGACATCCATTAATTTTACATTATAAAATAGTAGGATCTCAAACAAAAATGATTGTGTAATCAGCATTTTAATTGAGTCTTAATGATTGCAATTAGCAGATAGCAAAAGTGAAGAGTCAGCACACTTGACTGACATAGAAAACAAAGATTAAAGGCTCTTGGTGTAGAAACATTGATCTACTTTGAGAACAGCACTTGCGATTATGAAGGTTTTATATAACCTGCCTTGTTCGCATTCAGAAACAATTTCAAGAAAGTTTCAGAAACTTTCATGTAGTTTACTTACGGTCACACTTTATTTTAAGGTCCAATTCTCACTATTAACTAACTACTGAGTCAATAACCTCCTAATTATTGCTTATTAATAGTTAAGTTTAGTTATATGTGACCCTGGACCACAAAACCAGTCTTAAGTCGCTGGGGTATATTTGTAGCAATAGCCAAAAATACATTGTATGGGTCAAAATTATTGATTTTTCTTTTATGCCAAAAATCATTAGGAAATTAAGTAAAGATCATGTTCCATGAAGATTTTTTGTAAAATTCCTACTGTAAATATATCAAAATGTAATTTTTGATTAGTAATATGCATTGCTAAGAACTTAATTTGGACAACTTTAAAGGTGATTTTCTCAGTATTTTGATTTTTTGCACCCTCAGATTCCAGATTTTCAAATAGTTGTATCTCGGCCAAATATTGTCCTACCAAACCATATATCAATAGAAAGCTTATTTATTGAGCTTTCATATGATGTATACATCTCAGTTTTGTAAAATTTTACCTTATGACTGGTTTTGTGGTCCAGGGTCACATATGTGCTTTATAAGTACTAAAGGGCTGCCAATATACTAGTAATAGGCATGCTAATAAGAAACTAGTTAATAGTGAGAATTAGTAATATGTAAAAAAACTGGGAAATCTGATTAAAAAAAACTGAAATGAGAAAAAGGACATGGGTTATTGCAGAGTTTGGTATGTCAAATACTGATAAGCATGAATAGTTTATCACCAAAGAATATATTTGTAAGTTATTCTTGTAACCCAGAAAATGTTTGTTTTATAGAAACAGTACATATTTGATGAAACAGTGCCATCTGAGACCAAAGCAAAGCATCCTGTTTGAAATCAACAAACATGAGCATTGTTTGAGAAGTCTATGGCAGGCCTGTTTTTGTTTGAGTTCGATTGCCGTCGTACCAACAGTGACAGCCGGAGACGCAGCACAGCCTGAAATCTCAAGAAATACAAACCAAACAACTTTTATCCATATCATCACTAAGGAAAAGTTTTCATCCAACTCTAATATTAGTCACTATGCAATCTGGCAAGAGCATCTATCTCTATCAAAATCCATTAAAAATACTATATTTTCTGGTGAAACACATGAGAAACATGCAAAGCACTGTTCACAAGTTTGGGGTCAGTAAAATTTTTTCAAATAAACTGCATTCGTTTGATTAGAAATACAGGGAAAATAGCAATATTGTGAAATATTATTACAATTTTAAATAACTGTTTTATATTTTAATCAACTTTAAAAAGTAATTTATTTCTGTGATGATGCAAAGCTGAAATTTCAACATCATTACTCCCGTCTTCAGTGTCACATGATCCTTTAGAAATCATTCTAATATGCTGATTTGCTGCTAAAGAGACATTTATTATTATCATAAATGTTGAAAACAGTTAGGGTTAGGGTTAGTGAAAACTGTTGTTTTTCTTCAGTGTTCTAAGAACATTCAATATAACAATCTGATTTGAAATACATACACAGGCGCATCTCAATAAATTAGAATGTCGTGGAAAAGTTCGTTTATTTCAGCAATGCAACTCAGATTGTGAAACTCGTGTATTAAATAAATTCAATGCACACAGATTAAAGTAGTCTTTGGTTCTTTTAATTGTGATGATTTGGCTCACATTTAACATTTTTAGTGAATTGTTGGCTTTCTGGAAATTATGTTCATTTACTGTATATGTACTCTATACTTGGTATGGGCTCCTTTTGCTTGCTTCTGCCTCAATTCGGCGTGGCATGGAGGTGATCAGTCTGTGGCACTGCTGAGGTGGTATGGAAGCCCAGGTTTCTTTGACAGTGGCCTTCAGTTCATCTGCATTTTTTGGTCTCTTCTTTCTCATTCTCCTCTTGACAATACCTCATAGATTCTCTATGGGGTTCAGGTCTGGAGAGTTTACTGGCCAGCCAGGCACACCAACACCATGGTCTTTTAACCAACTTTTGGTGCTTTTTTTTTTTTTTTTTTTTTTTTTTTTTAGTATGGGAGGTGCCAGATCCTGCTTGAAAATGAAATCAGCATCTTTAAAAAGCTGGTCAGCAGAAGGAAGTATGAAGTGCTCTAAAATTTCTTTGTTAACGGGTGCAGTGACTTTGGTTTTTAAAAAACACAGTGGACCAACACCAGCAGATGACATTGCAACCCAAATTGGAAACTTAACACTGAACTTCAAGCAACTTGGGCTATGAGCTTCTCCACCCTTCCTCCAGACTCTAGGACCTTGGTTTCCAAATGAAATACAAAACTTGCTCTCATCTGAAAAGAGGACTTTGGATCACTGGACAGCAATCCATTTCTTTCTGATGTTGTCTGTGTTTCAAGAGTGGCTTAACAAGAGGAATACAACAACTGTAGCCAAATTCCTTGACACGTCTGTGTGTGGTGGCTCTTGATGCCTTGACCCCGGCCTCAGTCCATTCCTTGTGAAGTTCACCCAAATTATATTTTGCTTGACAAGCCTCTTAAGGCTGCAGTTCTCTCAGTTGGTTGTGCATCTTTTTCTTCCACACTTTTTCCTTCCACTCAACTTTCTGTTAACATGCTTGGATACAGCACTCTGTGAACAGCCAGCTTCTTTGGCAATGAATGTTGGTGGCTTACCCTCCTTGTGAAGGATGTCAATGATTGTCTTCTGGACAACTGTCAGATCAGCAGTCTTCCTCGTGATTGTGTAGCCTAGTGAACCAAACTGAGAGACCATTTAGAAGGCTCAGGAAACCTTTGCAGGTGTTTTGAGTTGATTAGCTGATTGGCATGTCACCATATTCTAATTTGTTGAGATAGTGATTTTTTTTTTTTTTTTTTTTTTTTTTTTTTTTTTTTTTTTATGTGAGCCAAATCATCACAATTAAAACAACCAAAGACTTAAACTAGTTCAGTCTGTGTGCATTGAATTTATTTTAATACACGAGTTTCACAATTTGAGTTGAATTACTGAAATAAATTAACTTTTCCACAACATTCTAATTTACTGAGATGCACCTCTATGTTTTATAACAATGTAAAAAAAAAAAAATGATGCAGAGCCAAACGCCCTTAAGCAAAGATGGCAGATTTCAAATTGTATAGTTCCAGAGGGTCCTGTGCCAGATTTCTCCAATGCATAGCTGACGAGCCACTCATGCTTGAAACAATGGATTTTCCAACATCTGAGAGACATCGGAGAGTTGCAAAATTCTACATTGAATAAAAAGAACAGTTTATGGTAATAAAGCGCTTGATTGATTTTACTCTGCTGCTCTTCTGTTTCGTATTTTCCATCTACACTTTCTGTTTATCGTAATTGTATCAAAACACACATTCAGATGTGAACAGACACTGTAAGTGAAAGTGAATGTGAAAGATCATTTCTTGCTTGTCAGAGTCTTGGCATGCCGGTTTCACACATCACTCTCAAAGAAGAATGTGATGGGATCGAGAGACAGGACTACTCGTTTAGCGCTGTCACTTTCTTTTTACCGCCGCTTCAGGAAAATGAGTGAAAACAAATAGATAAGCTCAGAAAGAAAGGGCACACCCAGTGTGATTTCACAATGCCAGTCAACGTAATGAGAAAAGGGAAGCCCTCTCTATAGAGTCTCGAGATAAGGGCTGTGCCTATCACCGAGAGGACCTCACTCGCTCCCATCCTTCACCAGAGAAGAAAAACAGCCAAGGACCTTCGCCGGGGACCGGAGAGGTCGTCACTATCACATGTATATTAATAACCCCCCACCCCCCAAAAAAAAGCACGAGACAAAGTTACAACATGACAAACTTCTTAAAGTCACCTTAACGCTTAAACTTCACTTATTTTTTTAATGACTTTCTCATCATGTAATCCTCTTTGAAACAGTGAATGAAAGAATTGCTGCAATGTTACACTAAAGCAAACCCGTTCCCTCTGGGATTCCGCTTAAAACCTGGCATAAGTTGCTGTACGTCCACACTAATTACCGTTGCATGTTCTCAAAAATTTCATCCAAAAATTTCATAAAGCTAGAGGATGATTTGCAGAGCCAATCTATCTGATTTATGTAGTCTTTTTGTACAAGGATCACAGAATTAAAAGATATTGCACTCTGCCTGTGCAACGACGAGGCAAAGCACATTACGCTCTTCTATGTTTCATTTAACGCAATTGCAAATGTGAGAGATGTCAGTGAGTCAGAGTGGATAAAAAAAAGGTTGTCGTTAAGTATCAAATATTCAATTAATATTTACAAAAAACAGTGTTTAATCACTTTTTTCTTATATCAAGTACTCTATACATTTTATTTTATTTTATTGCAAACATGTTTTTGTTATATAAAAAATGCATCAAGTAAAAAATGTTTTTAAATATATTAAAAAGCAATAACTATAAAAACTAATAACACAGATTTTTTCTTTGCTTCTGGATTGTTTTAGTGCACAATGAAATGGAAAAGATATGAAGGGAACAAATGTTTCAAAAAGGTGAAAGAACATTTTCATTCAATATCTAGAGAATATCTTAGTGTATTTTATTTATTTAAGTGTAAACTAATGTTTATAAAAACGTAGTGAATACAAATATTTGCATCTGTTTGTCATAACAGATGCATTTATGCGGTTCTATGAGCGCTATCTACTGTGCAGATATATGTGACCATAGACCACAAAACCAGTCATAAGGGTCATTAAAAAAATAGATTTATACATAAATAATACTACTAATATTACTAAACAAGCTTTCCGTTGATGTATGGTTTGTTAGGATAGGACAATATTTGGCCGAGATACAACTATTTGAAAATCTGGAATCTGAAGGTGCAAAAAAGTCAAAATATTAAGAATATCACCTTTAAAGTTGTCCAAATGAAGTTCTTAGCAATGCATATTACTAATCAAACATTAAGTTTTTATATATTTACGGTAGGAAATTTACAAAATATCTTCATGGAACATGATCTTTACCTAATATCCTAATGATTTTTGGCATAAAAGAAAAATGTATAATTTTGACCCATACAATGTATTTTTGACTATTGCTACTTAAGACTGATTTTGTGGTCCTGGGTCATATATAAGCGTTCAATTCATAATTAAGCATCTAAAATTATGCTTGGTATATTGAAGTGCCCATGATAACAATACAATGCATGTTCATATTACCGTATATCATCTAGTTTAAAATCCACTTGCACAGACACTAAAACGTTGACTGCTCCTCGGAAAGCAACAACTATAAATGGGGACTGTAAAATTAGGCTCGCCAGCAGCTTTTGTATAGGACTTTAGGTTGAGAAAATATGCACTGATTGTCTTTCAGGATGTAAGGTCTGTCTCGTTTTTTTCGTTGGTATTGCTTACACCGTCTTATGCCCTGGGCTTGCCGCCAGGTAGGCAGACTTGGCTCCAGGTGCATTTCCCTTTGGGCAGAAGCACCACAATGACTAAAACTGAAGGCAAAACAAATGGTAAGTTTATCTCCTGCTTCTCAGAATTAATTCTTTATGAGAGATACATGTGCTCCTTGTCGTCATCGGCCTTTGAAGACATGTTCACATTTGGAGCATGTACAATGAATTTACATGAAGACTTCACAGCGTTAAAAATGCAGCCCTGGGAATTTCAACAGCATTTTTTTCCCCACTAAAATCACTGGGGGATTTCATTTCAGCAGGTTTTTGTGAGCATTTTGAAGGTCAGATTTGAACCTGAATAACATAGATGGGCAGCAAGGCTCACGTTGATAAAATCTTAAAATGCGCACTGTTTTAATAGTAAAGCCACATTATGCAGGTTGACATGATTTTAGTGCGAACAAAAATAGCTGTAAATCTTAAAATACTGAAAAGGGAAAAATCAAACTACACAGTTTTAACAGAAAAAAAAAATGTTAAAAATAGATCTAAAAAGGTTTTAAAAACAGAAAGACATTTTATAAAATTGTAAAGCTTCACATTTTAAATCTTCAAAAACTCAGTTCCTCAGTACTTCTAACTATAGTAAGATTAAAGAAAAAAAATGTGTCTTTGAAAAGAAATAAATACTTTATTCAGCAAGGATGCATTAAAAAGGGATCATATTCTACTTTTTACATTTTAAAATTCTTCTAGTACTGTTTGAGCATGAAGATCTGCAAAGTTACCAACCACTCAAAAGGGAGTTATTTTCTATATCAGAAAGTGCTGTTTCTGAACTCCCTCAAACTTTTCCAAAAACTTGCACTTTGAAACCCGTTTTCAAAAGTTTCCAGTTTCATGCCCGTTTTACACATTTCTGTAAATAAATGGCCAAAATGCATTAAAAATTTCAGTTTTTGAATGAAAATATTGTGTAAACACCCACATCTAATAAAAACAGCATTATACGACATGTTGATTCAAAACAAATGCTGAATCCTAAAAAAAAAATGCTGGTGTTGGTCCACTGTGTTTTTTGAAAACCAAAGTCACTGCACCCGTTTACCAAGAAATTTTAGAGCACTTAATGCTTCCTTATGCTTTTTAAAGATGCTGATTTCATTTTCCAGCAGGATTTGGCACCTGCCCACACTGCCAAAAGCACCAAAAGTTGGTTAAATGACCATGGTGTTGGTGTGCTTGACTGGCCAGCAAACTAACCAGACCTGAACCCCATAGAGAATCTGAAATGAGAAACAAGAGACCAAAAAATGCAGATGAGCTGAAGGCCACTGTCAAAGAAACCTGGGCTTCCATACCAAGTATTGAATACATATACAGCAAATTAACATACTTTCCAGAAGGCCAACAATTCACTAAAATATTTTTAATTGGTCTTATGAAGTATTCTAATTTGTTAAGATGAATTGGTGTTTTTTTTTTGTTTTTTTTTTTAAATATGAGCCAAATCATCACAATTAAAAGAACCAAAGACTTTAACTACTTCAGTCTGTGTGCATTGAATTTATTTAATACATGAGCTTCACAAATTGAGTTGAATTACTGAAATAAATGAACTTTTCCCTGTATATATATTTGCTATACATAAATTTGCTACTTTAACTTCTTTAAATTCTAAAGTAGCAACTCTTTTCATATTCACATCATATGAATAACTAAACAGTAATAGGCACAGTCCCATTTTGGAATCTTGTTTGTTTTGCACATTTAATTATGAGCGATTGCTTAAAGCAGCCAGTGAGGTGGCCAGCTCGGCAGCAGTGATGGACCTATAAATAATGTTATCAGTTCTATCTCCAGTGGCTTGCTTAATTACAGCAACCTTGTGTGCCTAATTACGCGCAGATGTTATCAAGACCAAAGTGAAAGTTACTTGTAGAAAATCAAATAAACAGCTAAAGTTATAAACCAATTTCCTAATAAGATGCCACAGAGAACTATTATTTTTATAATGTGAAATTATAGGTTATATAATACTTGATCATACACCACTTTGACATGAACAATCAAGAAAGCTTTAATTACATTTGAGGAGCCTGTGTGATTCCTGCTGACTCCAGAAATTCATTATCAATTACAGTAATTAATGAGTAAGGTGTGTTCTTTTATATACACATAGAGATTTTTTTGTGCTGCGATGTTTATGGGCAAGTGACCTGGTTGGGGGAGAACACCTGTGGTATTAATTAAAAACGAGTCGTATATTTGTCTTAAATTGTTAAGGGAACATGCTGGAAACAAACCCCTCAGCCTTTCTGAATATAAACACACGTTCCTGTTGAAGTTTTGTGGTTTAAATCTGCATTAAGACGAGCGGTGTTCTTTAGAAGGCAAAAAAAAGTTTTCCTCTGCACATCAAAAAGGTGTGAACATATGCCTGCAGCCCAGAAACGCGACACATCAGTCATGGTTAGTCTTGCAACAGATGCTTCCAGTGATCTGTGTGGCTTTTTCAGGTGGTGACAGAGGTAAGCAAAGCCGTATCCCAGAGGTTTGAGGCATAAGTGTGTGAGAGAGGTTCATATTTCTCTGGGGTAATGCAGCTGATTGTTCAATCATGTCACATGCCCCACTTAGGGAGGCTGGAGAGGCAATCATGTGCATCTGAAGGCAAAGAGATCGATTGCTCCATCTTTTCCCTCCGTTGAGCTCCTCCTCGAGCTGTGTCCATCTGACATGCTGGCAGCTGTTGAAGCTGTTTGCAGCAGGTAGAGCCTCTGGATGTGGATTTGAGGCAGAAGCTTTGCCCAATTTATGACCTTCGGGGAGTGCGGTTAAGCCAGAGGACACACGATAACGTTTATATAACGACCGCAGAGTTGCTACTCAAACTAATGCAATACTGAACCACGTGGTACATAGTTTACTCTTCATATTGTTCTGTATTACAGTTTTATTTTATTTTGGCCACTTTTACTGCTAGGGATAAGAGATGAGAGAGCATATGAAATTATGGGGAGAATAGGGCCATCAAAACATGAACCCCCCCCCCCCCCCCCCCCCCAAAAAAAAAAAAAAAAAAAAAAAGGGGGTCTAACATATGAGCAGTGTTGCCAAGTCTTAGGCAAACCCAATAATGTGGTATTTACCCCCTGGAATGCGATTTTTACCCATTTTTACAGACCCCCGTTGAAAACTTAATGAGCTAGTTTTGGGTAGAATTTGGGTGGATTTTCTTGTAAAAACCTGGCAACCCTGCATATGAGTGGTTAATCTCAGCAGTTAAAAAAAATACATATTTTAATAAAATAATAAAATACATATATAACAAAATAAATGTAATTATTGAATTATACATATTCATTATTTGTAGAATATTAGATGAGAGAACGTAAGTGTCACGACCACACACAAAGGAAGAAGGTGAGTATCTTTCAGGATATTTATTAACAAACGTGCACAGTTCAACACACGTGCAAACAGGTGAATAAGGTTCTCTGTAGTCGAATCTTCAAACACAACACAACAGGTGAGTTCAAGTTCATAAGTATCGTAGCGATAGCAACAGTCACTTCCCTTTGACACGGTTAACGTGTTTCACAGGAGAACATCGGAGCAATCCACGAGGAGCACAGGAGAGACAACAGGAAGGGGAGAAGATCCACAGAGAGACATCTATGCAACTTCGATACCAGCCGCTGAGTGAATGTTTGGGGAGAGTATTTGAAGGGAGTGGTGATTACAGGTGCAGGTGACGGTGATAGAGCTCTGGTGATGGGCGTGGTGCAGTGATTGGGACTGAGGGAACGTGCTGAGGGTGTGACATAGCCCCCCCCCCAAGGGGCGGCTTCCAGACGCTCCAAAAAACAGGAAGAAACAGTCCAGGGGAGCGGTGGGGGGGCCAGGAGACTGAGGCAGAACAGGTTGGGCAAAGTCCCTCCAGAGCAGAGCAGGAGATTCAGGAACCCTCCAGGGCAGAGCCGAAGGCGGAGCAAGGGGTTTAGGAGCCCTCCAGGGCGGAGCAGGAGGCGGAGCGGCCCTCCAGGGCGGAGCAGGAGGCACAGGAGCCCTCCAGGGTGGTTTGGGAGGCGCAGGAGCCCTCCAGGGCGGAACAGGGGGCCGCATCATGGACAGGGACCTGGGGAGAGCAGAGATAGAGGAGGCAGACAGAGCAGGGAGGAGCCAGATGGTAGTCCAGAGTCCAGCCCGGACGAGGCCCCAGAGCGGAGTCGAAGGAGGGAGGAGCCATGGTGGAGAGATGGCAGATGACACCCTGGGGACGAGCGATGGAGACGGAGCTACTGGCAGAGGTGACCCAGGTGGAGCCGAGCAGACGGAGGGCCAGGGTGACACAGAGGTTCCAGAGGGCCAAGGCGGAGCTGATGGCTCAGGCGACTGAGGCGGAGATGTGGATCCGGAAGACCGCAGCAGAGCCGGAGCGACAGAGGACAAAGGCGGAGCTGATGGCTCAGGCGACTGAGGCGGAGATGTGGATCCGGAAGACCGCAGCAGAGCCGGAGCGACAGAGGACAAAGGCGGAGCTGGAGGGAAGGAGGAGCCTGACAGAGCCGGAGGGACAGAGTGACAAGGCGAAGCCGGAGGAATGGAGTCCCGAGGCGGCGGATGGTCGACGACTGACCAAGGCGGAGCCGGAGGGACGAGGGAGCCCGGTGGAGCTGGTGGGATGACGGGCCACGGTGGAGATGAGGGAGCCAGGAGCCAAGGCGGAGCCGGGGGGACGAGGGAGCCCGGTGGAGCTGGTGGGATGACGGGCCACGGTGGAGATGAGGGAGCCAGGAGCCAAGGCGGAGCCGAAGGGTCGGAGGACCGAGGTGGAGTCCAGGACTCGGAGGCTGGAGGTAGAGACTGGGGATCGACCTGCCTAGGCGGAGCTGGAGCCTGGGAGTCCCGAGATGGGTCCACAATCCTGGATGGCGCAGCCTGAGGGAGAGCTGAGGGACAGACAGGCACTAGCAGAGACAGGGCTGAGGAACTGGCTGCTTTGAGTGGAGGCGGGAGAGGGAGGCTGGGTGGGAACTTCAGAGACTCTGGACGGCTGGACGGGACCAGCGCGGATTCAGGAGAACTGGACAAGACCAGTGGAGATTCTGGACGGCTGGGCGGAACCAGCGGGGACTCAGGACGGCTGGGCGGAACCAGCGGGGACTCAGGACGGCTGGGCGGAACCAGCGGGGACTCAGGACGGCGTTCTTGAGGTGCGGGCTCTGGACGGTGCTCTTGAGGAGCGGGCTCTGGACGGCGCTCTTGAGGAGCGGGCTCTGGACGGCGCTCTTGAGGAGCGGGCTCTGGACGGCGCTCTTGAGGAGCGGGCTCTGGACGGCTGGACGACCCCAGCGGAGATTCAGGAGGGCTGGGCGTCTCCAGCGGAGACACTGAAAGAGCTAGCTCTGGGCGAGCGGTCACTGGAGGGCGCTCTGGCGGCGCAGTCACTGGAGGGCGCTCTGGCGGCGCAGTCACTGGAGGGCGCTCTGGCGGCGCAGTCACTGGAGGGCGCTCTGGCGGCGCAGTCACTGGAGGGACATCGGCCATTTTGGCAGGGGAAACCGGAACGTCGGCCATTTTGCGAGCTAGCATGGCCGCCCGCACTGACCTCAATGGTGGGTCGCGCACGCTGGCCATCAGGATTGGCCACGACGTAGGAGGGTTGGTCGCGGGCTCCAGGCTGGCAAGGTGGGAGAAGCTATTGGTTTGGTATGTGAGGGGTTCAGGCGGGGGGTAAGCCGGCAAGACGGGCTGGGTTTCGTAGTGGGTTGGATGAGGAAACTTACCATCACTCTTTATTTCTTTAACCTCGATACTAGAGCCATTTATATAAAGAGTGAGGTTGATTAGTTCAATCAAGGAAAAATCAAATATGGGGGAGTTGCATCGGATTGTTTCCGCATCCAAACCCATACGAAACACCACAGCAAGAGCGAAGTCAGGCCAGCTTACCTGATGGGAGAGCTCAAGGAATTCCTCCACATACCACTCCAATGTTCGCCCACCTTGCCGTAGGTTCCGTAGCCTGTCCTCAGCGTCCGACAGTTTTAATGCTTCGGGAGAGACACCGCTGAATGCTGCGTTCGCCTCCATGAGTGAGCTGAAGAAATTATTTTTTTTGATGGGCTGGTATCCTGTCACGACCACACACAAAGGAAGAAGGTGAGTATCTTTCAGGATATTTATTAACAAACGTGCACAGTTCAACACACGTGCAAACAGGTGAATAAGGTTCTCTGTAGTCGAATCTTCAAACACAACACAACAGGTGAGTTCAAGTTCATAAGTATCGTAGCGATAGCAACAGTCACTTCCCTTTGACACGGTTAACGTGTTTCACAGGAGAACATCGGAGCAATCCACGAGGAGCACAGGAGAGACAACAGGAAGGGGAGAAGATCCACAGAGAGACATCTATGCAACTTCGATACCAGCCGCTGAGTGAATGTTTGGGGAGAGTATTTGAAGGGAGTGGTGATTACAGGTGCAGGTGACGGTGATAGAGCTCTGGTGATGGGCGTGGTGCAGTGATTGGGACTGAGGGAACGTGCTGAGGGTGTGACAGTAAGAAATTATGAGGAGAACAGGGGAAAACATGCCACCGAAAGGGGTCAAAATAGGACCCTCAGCAGTTATGAAAATGATTTAAATATATATTTAAAAAAACAAAAACACATAAATGTCATAATTATTCAACCCCTATTCAACATTGCTGCTTTTAAGTCACTTAGTTGTACGGTGGGGAACAAAATTGTCATAAAACACAATTAAAACTTTAGAAACTCTATTAGAAAACAGAAGTTGTTACACATACATACAGTTAGCCCTTGCGTGAGCAGAAGTTGAGTAGCTAATATGACAAAGTCAACACAGCTCTCACAAAAGCTATAGAGAAGCTATAGAGAATAAATAATTGTATTAATTTAGAAAGTCTAAGGCTCTGTGAAGATTTCTAAGACATTAAAAGCTCTTATACATAAAACCACTAGACAAATATGACCTTCATGTTGAGGCATCTTGCCGAATGCCACTCTTGAACAAGAAAAACAAAAAACTTTTTGGACTCATGGATCAACGGTATGTCTGGTGCAAAAAAAATAATAAATGCAAAGCTTATACTGTAAACAGAAGAACACCATCTTTACTGTTAAACTTAGAGGTGGATCAGTCCTGGTATGGGGTTGTTTTACTGTAGCAGGAAGTGAAAATCATGCTCGTATGAAGGACATCATGGATTATTTTAAGTATCAGACCATTTTGACAAGAATTGTGATGCCTTTGGTGCAAAGACTGAAGCTAATGATCAATGGACTTTCCTGCAGGACAATGATCCCAAAGTCTCCATCCAAATCTACTTATGCTTGGTTCATTCAGGGATCAGTCATTGAATTTTGTTGAGTGGCCTGTTCAGTCTCCAGATTTAATTCTCATTGAAAATATTTGGTTGAATTTGAAGAAAGCAGTGGCAAAGTGAAAACCAAAGATTGTTAGCGAGCCGGTAGCTTTTTCAGGAGAGGAATGGACCAATTTTTCAGTAGAGCAGAAGATTGCAGAAGCTTCTAAGCACTTCCAAGCAGCGTTTATTGGTGGTTTTAAGAATAAAAGATTCTGAACAAAATTTGACTTTTGGGGGTTGAATAATTTTGAATATGAACATTAAGAGCTAATTTGATATTTTCATTATTCATCACCTTGTGCCTCAGAATCACTCAAATGTGTATTAATAAAATTTCTCTAATAGTGTACTGATGAATTTGTTGAATTGCTTTCATAAAATTTTGTTCTCCATAGCAAAATGTTTTGTCGGTCAAGGGGGTTGAGTAATTTTGATTGCTATCCTTGTTGGGAATATGTTTTATGAGGACTTTCCATATATGTAATGATTTTTATACTGTACAAACTTTACATTGGATCCTATAACCCTTACAGAAAACATTCTGTGTTTTTAATTTTTTCCACTATAAATAAATAATATGGATTATAAACTGTTTTCCCCAGGATGTTTTACTATCCTTGTTGGGAAAATCTAGACCACACATACAGGTACATACAGTACAGTACATACATATACATAACATAGTTAAACTGTAATATATATTTGTGAACACACTTTATATGGCAGATATAAGCAGAACAGCACCGCTTGAAATTCTGCAGCAAAAAATACTAAGAACTATTGTAGAAAGCACTCATGGAAATATTTCAGTGTTGGTGTGAATTTGCTGTGCAGCTGTAACAATCCACAGCTACATGTGAGGAATATGTTAAAGGATATAGATGGATCAAATGAATGAAAAACCAGTTTGAGGTCCCGGCTGAATTGTTAGCAAGGCCTATGCATGAGTTTGGAAGCTGAGCTCAAACATTCCTGGTTGATGTCAGCTGGTATATCCACAGGAAGCTCATGTTCACAGAACGTGAACTTCAGCACAAAGGAATAATCTTCTCCCATGGTGAAAGACAGAATGCGGACCCACGCGAAGGAACACGCCTGTGCCACTTTGAAGGAAGAAGCCTTCCAGAGTGGAAAAAGCATTGGTTTTTAGTGATGCATGGCCTTATAACCAAAACGGTACAAAATATTAGAGCACGCACACCTCCCAGTGCAGAGAAGCACAGGGTGTATATTTTTTCAATCATGCCAACCGCAAATGAGCTTACAAAACCATTAGCCACCAACTGTACCGCATTCGCAAAACAAAAGCACTGACTTGCAAAACAGAAGTGAAGTTTAAGCCTGACACTTCTTTACAAACCAATACGTGCCGTGTTTTAGGTTAGCGTGAAATGCTTGCTTTGAAGGAAACTAATTTAGCATGCATTACAAGGCCTGTCTTTCATACTGAAGGCAAGAGTTCCTTTCCGTTTGTTCCTCCTCACCCCCTAATCTAATGATCACGTCGATCCCACCGGAGAATAAGCGAGAGGCATTTACATAACTCAGCAACAGAGAAATACTCAAAGCATCCACATTCTTGTTAGGAGTCTACCAATCTGACAAAGAAAAATGACCAGAGCTACTGGAGTGGCAGCACTTGACTCAAGACTTTGATTCCCCTCCATCCCAACAGAATTCACTTTCATAGTGGGTGTACCAGTGCATAAAGTCTTCCCTGGTTGAGACCTGACAGCCTCGGATGCCAAAAATCCATCTTCCAATGCAATTTAGCACAGAGGGAGCAGGGAAGATGGGAAAATTATACAGGACTCTAGTCTGAGTTTTAACAGGTAGCTGTGGAGACCCGCAGACACATTTGAAATAATGACAGGTTGCTGGAATCTGACAAGTCAAAGTTAGTCACTCTAAAATAAAAATTCAGTCACCTCTGAAACATGAATGGCAGTGGTGAATACTACGGCTGTCCTCATGTCTAGACTGTTTGAGGAAGAGTCACCTCTAAAACCTGATCCACTGTATATTTTTCCATTCACTGCCTGGGATGATATACACTACTAAAAATCAATACCTTTTTGAGGGGTAACAATACCAAATATTTCTAAATGGAGCGCAAGGTTTCTATTGTTTGCTGGATGCAGGCACATACTGAAATGGCTTGAAATCCTGCTGATCGAGATGATTGCAACAGGTTAATGAGGAAGTATGTAAAAATGTGACCCTGGACCACAAAACCAGTCTTAAGTCGCTGAGGTATATTTGTAGCAATAGCCAAAAATACATATCATGGGTCAAAATTTTAGATTTTTCTTTTATGCCAAAAATCATTAGGAAATTAAGTAAAGATCATGTTCCATGAAGATTTTTAGTAAAATTCCAACTGTAAATATATCAAAAGGTAATTTTTGATTTGTAAAATGCATTGTTAAGAACCTAATTTGGACAACTTTAAAGGTGATTTTCTCAGTATTTAGATTTTTTTGCACCTTCAGATTCCTGATTTTCAAATAGATGTATCTCGGTCAAATATTGTCCTATCCTAACAAACCATACATCAATAGAAAGATTATTTATTGAGCTTTCATGATTGGTTATGATTGGTCCTTATGATTGGTTTTGTGGTCCATGGTCACAAATAACTATGAAGCAAAATTACCTATTTAGCTGACAATTTACAGAATAACTAGTGATATTTCTTCAGAAGATGCTTAGTTCACTTTAAAATTGAGGGCTGTGTGATATATCGATAACAACATTAATAACAAAAATTAAAATCCTAATAACTATTATTTATAGTCAAAAACGAATGGGTAGAATGGGCCAAAAACGTGTTTTAAATGTGACCTTTCAGCTGGCTTTTTCAAGGGAACATCCACATTTTTCAAGTTTTTCCCAAATTGTTTAGCCTTATAAGAATAGTTTATACTAAAAATAAGTGTTTAGATAATTTGTATTTTTATTATAATTTCCCCTACAAAATCATCCCATTCACACTAGATCATACATTATTTCCAAACAGAGCTATCTGCATTGCATTTGTTTAATATCAATACAGTGGTCAAAAATTATAATGTTCATCATTTCAACAAAATAAGAGGGATGAAAATCGCATGATCTTTTCTATTTAGTGCTGTTTTCACATAACAGATGTTTATTTATACTCCACAAGACAAAATAATAACTGATTTTATAAAAAAATGACCCCATTCAAAAGTTTACATACCCTTGAATCATAATACTGTGTGTAGTTTACTGGACGATACATGATTGTTTTTATGTTTTGTGATCGTTGTTTATGAGTCCCTTGTTGGCCCTAAGCAGTTCAGCTGCCTGCTGTTCCTCAGAAAAATCCTCCAGCTCCTGTACATTCTTTGGTTTTCCAGCAGCATCTGCATATTTGAGCACTTTCCAAAAGTGTATGTATGATTTTGAGATCCATCTTTTCACACTGAGGACAACTGAGGGACTCATACGTAACTATTACAAAAGATGAAAACATTCCCAAGAAAGCAACACAATGCATTATGAGCCGGGGAGTGTAAACCTTTTAAAAATGAATGATCAGGGGAAATTTTACTTATATTGTCTTCTGGGAGACATGTGAATTTGTATGTAGCTTCTGAAGTGCAATATAAAATGAAAACAAAAATAATACTAATAATAAATCTGTAAACAAAATAAGAAAAATGTACACATCATCATCTTGTTCAAAAGTTTACACCCCCTGGCTCTTAACGCATTGTCTTGCCTTTTTAAGCATCGGTAAATGTATTCACCTTTTGTAATAATTATGTACGAGTTCCTCAATTATTCTCCAGTGTGAAAAGATGGATCTCAAAATCATACAGTAACTTTTGGAAAGTGTTCAAATATGCAGAAGATGCTGGAAAAACCAAATAATGTGCAGGAGGTGTAAGAACAGTAGGCAGATGAACTGCTCAGGACAAACAAGGGACTCACAACTATCACAAAAGTTTAAAACAGTTGTGGATCATCCAGGAAATGACACACAGTATTAGGATTAAAGTGTATGTAAACTTTTGAATGGGGTCATTTAGATAAATTCAGTTATTATTCTGTCTTTGGAGTATATATAAACATCTGTTATGTAAAATAGTTTATTCAGAACAGTACTAAATAAAACATAACAAACATACAGTTTTTATGATCCCTCTTATTTTGTTTAAATTATTAACATTTAGCATATTCTACAAGGGGTATTCACATTTATGAGCACAACTGTATATACCAGAAAAACAACATAATCGCAATGTACCTTTTTCCAACATTGTGTAATTAGATTACATTAGATTACATTTCCTAATTAGAAGTAGACATGGCTATGCTAAACAACATACTTTTTTTTTTCATCACGTAAAACATATAGCAAACGTTCCCTGGTTGGAAGTCTGAACCAAAAAAAATATTAATAGTTTTAATCAGGTGCAAACTCTGTAATGGCTAGTTAGTGAATGGTATACCGTGTCATTAATGTTTTTGCTGACTCATTAAAAATATCTGGCTCCTAGGAGTTATTCATTCAATAAACGGAGATAACAGGACACATACTCTAATGATATAACATCATCTTGAACATCACCTAAAGAAAAATGTAACACTGCTCATCCAGTGGCCTGAGTTTTGGGTAGAAAAAAGCTGTTTATGTGAGCAATGGTGGAGCTTTCAGGAAAACCGTTTTTGAAGACAATCTTTTTGGCAATTCTACTTGTTGCAAGTGGCACAGAAATGACATACTTCAGCTTGAATGTTTGTTCTTGTGAAGGAAACAATAGAATCATCAACCCTGACTGTGTTGTGTTAATAGCATTATGAAATCTGACATGAAGTGGATATCATGGAATTGAGGATTTACAGTAGGTGTGATCAGATTACAATGATAGAAAGATTATGCTTCACATGCAGAAAAAGGGACATGCTATTGCATTATGGCAGCCCCATACACAAATATGAATAGGGATTTTCTATATTGTTTTTGGAACAATGCTTTGAGCTTACAGTTGTTTCTCACAAATTACCTTTCCAGAAGCTGCTCCTGAAATGAAATCACTGCACACTGAACTGAGGGAGTGAAAGAGACATACATTATTTATTAAGTAAAAAGACAGAATTAGCTTGTCCCGTAATGACTAAATAGACCTGTGTGAGAATTCAGGAAACAGCTGCGAGCAGTTTTAAAAAAGGCCATCTGTTTTAAATGGACTCAAACGCACTGTGGTGGCACGTCTTGTCGCTGTGAGGAACAAACGGCCACGCTGTCAAATGCTGAAAAGCCAAAGGCTTGATTGGCAGAGTGTTAAACACCATGTTTGAACTTGTTAGTACATCAGGCCATTTGTTAGCGCTCCACATCTGACAAGGTGTCCGTTTTTAATCAGCCTTTTCATGTACCCAAACAAGAATATGCTTTTACATTTTCATAATTTGGTTTAACTTTATTACCATTGCTATCATAGATAGATGACAGACAGAATGACAGATCGATAGATCGATACATACTTTAGATAGAGAGCGTTGTTTTATTTAGAAAACAAGCAGCTGTCCATATTTCATATACCCACAAGCCTATTTATCACTTTTATGATTTGATGCCATCTCCCTTGTTGTGTGAATTTGAATACCAGCCAAGTGGCTGGTGGAAGTAAATGCTTTTAAAGATGCACTGCTGGAATATGGCCAAATGCTTCTGCAAGATGAATTAAATGGCAATCATGTTGTGGCAGCGTATTGTTTTAATTAGGACCCTTGTCTATTTAACAAAAAGACCAACCGAGCTAACAAAATGCAATAAGGGAATAAATGGGGTGCTCAGAGAAATGTCTGGGCCAGTTGCTTACCAGTTGGATATCAACAAGGCTTTTAAAGCTGTTCAGCTTGAAGTACCTTACCTGACAATGATAACTTGTTTTTATTTGCTTGTATTTTCACAGCATGTAATTCCAGTCATTCTCTATAAATCCCAAGGTTGTGAAATTTCTATTGCAGATTATCTGTTTGTTTGCTTAAAATATTAAAGTCGAATATTTCCACGCCATAAAAAGAGACCTGTGTCTTAAATTAGCAGCACCGAGCTGGTTTGTTTCGGGACCAGATTTTACATTGAAACCTAGGCTGTACCAGGTTTGTTTATGTTCAAAAACAAGCAATCAAAGACTGAAACGCATGAATATTTCCATGAACAAACAGGACAAACAATATGAAAAATTCTGAACACGACATATGCTGAATAGGAAAACTGACAACTTCATAAATGCATAAACAGCAGAAGTGTGATTTTCTAGACTAACACATGAAACAAAGGCTGGGCCAAATGTTTTATTTGTACTAGCTATTTCACTCACTAACAGATGAATCTGAGCCAATGCACCACAGAGTTTGGACACAGAACCTCAACACCCAAATATATATATATAAACTGTAGCAATTTTACAAATGTAAACCTCTTTATATTTACATTTATTAAAATGCATAATGTTAAATTTAAAGTCTAAACTAGTTTAGGGCATTAAAAGATAGAAAGATACATTTTTCATTTTTTAATACAATTTTTAGTATTGTGTGTCTTTGTTTAAAATAATAGACTAGTTCATATATTTATTTATTTATTTTTTAATAAGATTTATAGTGTGTCTTTGTTTATAATAAGATGTCATCACAGATATTAATGGAACTGTTCACCCCAAAATACAAAAATTATGTCATCATTTACTCACTCTTAATTTTTTCCAAACCTGTATGAGTTTTTTTTTTTTTCTTCTGCCGAACACAAACGAAGACATTTTGAAAAATGTGGTCAGTGGGGACCAACAACTGTTTGGTTACCCATATGCTTCAAAATATATTCTATGTTAAACAGAAGAAAGAAACTCATACAGGTTTAATATAGCTGAGGTTAATAGTTTACATCCCCCCTTTTGCAAAATGTCAATTATTTTACCAAAATAAGAGGGATCATACAAAATGCATGTTATTATTTATTTAGTACTGACCTGAAAAAGATATTTAACATAAAAGATGTTTACATATAGTCCACAAGAGAAAATAATAGTTTTTATAAAATGACCCTGTTCAAAAGTTTACACTCCCTTGGTTCTTAATACTGTGTTGTTACCTGAATGATCCACAGCTGTGTTTTTTGTTTGTCCTGAACAGCTGAACTGCCTGCTGTTCTTCAGAAAAATCCTTCAGGTCCCAGCAATTTTGTGTATTTGAACCTTTTCCAACAATGACTGTATTATTTTGAGTTCTATATTTTCACACTGAGGACAACTGAGGGACTCTATTACAAAAGGTTTAAACGCTTACTGATGCTTCAGAAGGAAACATGATGCATGATTTTAAATTTGAAGATCAGGGTAAGTTTACCTTATTTTGTAGGTAAACATGTAAGTATTTCTGTAGCCTCTGAAGGGCAGTACTAAATGAAAAAAATATGACATTTAGGCAAAATAAGGAAAATGTACACATCTCCAGTCTGTTCAAAAGTTTTCACCCCCAGCTCTTAATGCATGTATTTTCCTTCTGGAGCATCAGTGAGTGTTATGAGTCCCTCAGTTGTCCTCAGTGTGAACAGATGGATCTCAAAATCATACGGTTATTGTTGGAAAGGGTTCAAATACACAACAATGCTGGAAAACCAAAGAATTAGTGGGACCTGAAGGATTTTTCTGAAGAACAGCAGGCAGTTTAACTGTTCAGGACAAGGGTCATTTTTATAAATTCAACTATGAAATATCTTATTCAGCTCATGACTAAATAAACAATAACATGCATTTTGTATGACCCCTCTTATTTTGGTAAAATAATTAACATTTTGCAGATTCTGAAAGGGGGTTGTAAACTTTTGACCCCAACTGTACATGATGATGTGTTTGATAATATGCTTTCTTGAATTTGTTTGCACTCAGCATTGACAAACACTTGCTTAAAAAACAATCAAAGCAATGTTCAGCAGTGTAGAGGCAAGTGGCGACAGGCTGATCTGTGTCATGAATCAGCCTCAGTCATGACATCACTGAAATGTCATCCGACCATGTTACTATAGTCTGTCTGATTCCAACATCTGTCACAACAAATGTGGTCAAGCTCCTGTTTTGGTCCTAATTCATGTTAGCGGTTTGTTTTAAAATATCCTGTATCTAGTCTCTTCTCTAAGGATTTTCAGATGCTACTGTAAGAATGAAAATGAAAATGTTGAAATTACAAAACTCTATTTTTTATTTTTTGGAAACAAGTCTCTATTGTTCACCAAGGCTGTATTTATGCGATTAAAAATACAATATAAGCAGTAATATTGTGAAATACTATTACAATTTTAAATAGTTACAGCATTTATTTAAATAAAAATACAACAAAAACAGTAATATTGTAAAATATTATATTACACTTTTAAATAAATTACACTTTTTAATATATATATTTTTTTTAAATTTAATCATTTCCAAGATGACAAAGCTAAAATGTTTAGCAGCTATTACTCCAGTCTTCAGTGTCACATGATTGTACAGAACAGGGTTATTTTATAGTCAACTAAATCTATAACCATAAAACATTTTGGTAACACTTTACAATAAGGTTCCATTAGTTTATGTATTGACTAATATGAACAAACAAAGAGCAATACTTTTATCACTGTATTTATTAGTCTTTGTTAATGTTCGTTAATAAAAGTACAGTCATTCATTGTCAGCCCATGTTAATTCACAGTGCATGAACTAATGTTAACAAACACATTTGTGATAACAAACTTGTGGTTATAGTATATTTGATATTATATTAAAGTATATTCCATTCTTAGTTAATGTTAACTAAAGTAGTTAACTAATAAACCTTATTGTAAAGACTTACCAACATTGTTTTTCTTTACTTGAAGTGAAACAAACTGAAATAAAATAATAATAATCTAAAATAATAATCTTTTTTCGCTAGTTGCAAAGATAGTATTTCTTTTTTTCATTAAGTTTACCTTGATGTACTGAAATAACTGAAAGAAAAAAGAAAATTATATACACTTATTTTAAAAAAAGAAACTTGAAGTAAATTGAAAACAGAAAATATTACAATAAAAACTATAATGACATTTTAAAATAACCCTGCTAAAGAAATCATTCTAATATGCTAATTTGCAGATCAAGAAACATTCTGCCTAATATTTGTGTAGAAACCATGCTAAATATTTTGGATGAAACAAAAAGTTGAAAAGAACAGCATTTATTTGAAATAGAAGTCTTTTGTAACACAGTAAGTCTTTATTGTCACTTTTGTGTCCTTCCTAAATAAACATATACATTTTTGTACAATTTTGAACAATAGCGTATGTTTAAACTAAACTGAAAATGACAAAAACATTGATATTGAACTTCACTGTTGCTATTATTTACACCTTACAAGCCACAGAGAGCAGTGGCAGGGACCCCACAACTCTTTATTCCGCATTCGATCAGTCTGGTATCACGACTACTCGAGAGCTTCCAGCTATACACAGATTTACATGTGCTATTATCATCCGCAGTGGCAGTGGGAACAAACCTGTGGCAGTGTCTGGAAGCCGGCCTCACTTTAATTAACAGGGACAGTGCATGGCTTGGAGCTGTCACTCTTGTCTGGGCCTATAAATGACATTTAATGCATCTCAGCCCAGCTGTGTATCTGCAAACATCATTTCAGAGGAACGTTTCTATCGAACACGCCGCATACGAAAGCAGTTTGAGGTTCATCTTAGGAAATCACTCCTCCTTGAAGAAAATTTTATGGTGTGCTGGATAAAACTCACATCTTATGTTTGTTTTGAGCGAAATTCTATCAAAATTCCTGCGAGAGCACTATATATCTCTGTCAGGTGAATACGCAAACATGTGCCGAGATTGACAAGGACAACATAGTTACACTTACTTCTGAGTGAGAATATGTTCAAGCTTAAATCTTCATTCCACACTTTTTAGACTAAACAGATGGGAGATTCGGCTCAAAATAAAACATGAATGAAAACAAACAGACTCCCCCGAAAGTGCATGCAAGAATCCTGTTGCGAAACTTGGTGGTACTGCTGACAATCACTCATTTATAAGTATGTTTTGTAAAGATGAGTGACAACCAAATGCCCTTCAAACTAATGAGACTCTGACGATTACACTCCAGCCTGACACACTTTATGTATGCCGATTATAAATAATTAATCGCTACAAGTAAGCAAGCCTGTCAAGAAAATGTCATGTCTCATTTGGATGAGCGGAGCAGCTCTGATTACCTTGCAATATGTAGGATAAAATATAGTATCAGAGGATATCGCTTGCCTTCATCTCTGTTAGTAAAGTTACAACTAGAGCTCTAAGTATAGCTTTTTTTTTAGTGCAGCCACAGTCTTTTTATCAGTCCAGACCACTGTGGAAAGGGTGTCTGGGCTCTGTATAGTGTGTGATAAATAATTTAAGCCTGCTCTTTCCGTCCCTGCTCTCATAGAGAAGTGTGCGAGAAAACATCAACAAATAATATGATCTGCTATAAGAGACACTGATAGTGTAGAAAGTATAGCTGAAGCATATTATGTATAATAATATGTAAACAGGTAATGCAAAAATAGATCATATTTTTAAAATTAGTTTGACTTAAAATTATTTAAAATGAATTGCACGGAATAGTATTAAATTCTTTCAAATATATATAATAGTATATAAAAAAAGTATAAAATTAGTTACATTTAAAATTAATAAATTCACTTTCAACTAAAGTTTAAAAAGAAGGATAAATATTAATATATATGTTGTTATATTATATGTTGTGCATTATGTTATTATATAAATGAAGAGTTCATTTGCAAAAACAGATAACTCTGTTTTGAACTATTTTTACAACAAAATACAGCTAACACAATAAAACACAATAAAAATGATAACATAATTAAACAACCATGATTTAAAAAAAGTTATCTATATATAAAGTTATCTATAAATTGCAAATAAACCTCAAATAAAATCTTTTTTTTTTTTTTTTTTTTTTTTTTTAAAGTAGTAAATATTAAGTATTTATTTGTTAAGTATTAAATTACTTCAAATATATCAAATGTTTCCCAAAAAAATTATATATATATTAGGGGTGGGCCGTTATCGGCGTTAACGTAACGACTCTTATCGGGCGATAAAAAAAATATCGCCGTTAATCTATTCTCAAAGTTGGGTTGGGAGCTGGGTCTAAACTACGTGAGCTATGATGACTTTCACCTTGATATTTTAGCACGGATGACGTATACCTAGTCGAATTGCACTGTAGGAGGCGAGAACGAGTCTTCAACTTCTGTGAATTTACCATGTCAAATGAGACGTGCTGACATTGATGCAGTTATGAAGCCGCTTCAGGGAAGGTGCGTGCGTTGCTAGACCCTTTTTACATGTGCCCCAGTGAAAATCTGCTGTGGCCCAGTAAAATCTCAAATTTGAGTTATAATTTACTTTGCTAATCCCGAAATAAAGACATTAAACTATATGCAATAACTGAATTGACGCTTCTAAAAGCAACGCAGTTTAATCGAAGACTATGCACGCAGATAAGCTATCCATTTCCGTGCGTGTCTGTGTATTTAACGGCAACGCGCACGTCGTGCAGCGTTTTGCGCAGAAGTACTTGGTTACAAAAGTTTGTATAGGTAATTATGTTGTGAATGTAATTGTCAAGCAGTTTGTGATGCATTTTGGAAATAGGAGATGAGCGCCTGATCTAATGCGCCACCTGGCCCGTTCTCGAAGACTTACTTTTAGTCATTATTTGGGTAGCACACATATTCTGAAAATGCCTTCATCAGAATTCAAATTAGCCATTTTAATCTAGATTAATCTAGATTAATTCCAAGATTTAATCTAGATTAATCTAGATTAAAAAAATTAATCTATGCCCACCCCTAATATATATATATATATATATTAGGGGTGGGCATATATTAATTTTTTTAATCTAGATTAATCTAGATTAAATCTTGGAATTAATCTAGATTAATCTAGATTAAAATGGCTAATTTGAATTCTGCTGAAGGCATTTTCAGAATATGTGTGCTACCCAAATAATGACTTAAAGTCTTTGAGAATGGATCATAAAGCTCATAAAGCTGTTCTATGATAATTTGTTGATGAAAATAAATTATGTTCAATTAGATGTACTTGTGTTTACTAACTAACTAACTAACACTGAAATTATTTTTTCTCCCTATTAGATAAGATTGTGTTTTTTTTAACGTCAACACCTACCCAACCCATTACATGTTACACCATACTTTTATTTTGACAGGTTGCCGTGAAGTTTCTGTGTCATACAGTATGATATGATGCTAGTTTTCTCAAATGAAACGGTAAAAGTGACACTCACAGCAGTTTGGGAGATTGAGTTTATCTGTTCATGTGAGATGAAAATGCCAAAAATTACCGGGAGCGTCACGTGTGTTTCAGTATGCGTCTCCATCATTCATACATACAGCTAGGCAAACGGAACATATCGGATTCATATTAAAACGGTCTTTTTGCATTTCAGGTTTCACATACACTAGTCCATATCGCGATTTGAATTAAGTGACTGACCAACATTTGATTTATGAATCCAAAAAACGACGAATTTAAGTGGCATTTCGCTATAGTAGATTCGGTTTTTATGAATGGAGGACGACGCGACCCCGTCTGTGTTTTGGCGGAGGAGACTTAAACGCGCGACCATATTCTACAGTTTTCGGTATACATCCGCGTTAAACTATCAAGGTGAAAGTCATCATAGCTTGCGTAGTTTAGACCCAGCTCCCAACCCAAATT
>NC_133376.1:36538695-36625303 GCF_049309525.1 Garra rufa
ACTACAGACGTATTCCATTTAACATATCATGCACATATTGTATCTGCTGATATACAGCTCATTAATAATGTTCTGGCAAAGTGAACTAGTTATACTTGGCCATTAATAATAAATAACTTGAATCCGGTTATGGCAGCACTGGGAATATTCCATACTGTACATCTGCACAAGCATACGCAGGCATGTGCGGCAGTAAATTATCAGGCCTAAGGACATCTGTACCCCAGGAGCCCAGGAGATGCTTACTGTGTCAACAGCCTCGCACAGCAATGTCACCACACATCACACCTAAGCCATTACCGGGAAATGACTGGTCAGGTTTTCTCTGATCACGAGCGCCTGATCTCCTGTCAAAGAGAGCGGCGGGGAAAGCAGTGGGACGCTGCAAAGACTTTCAGCGCTGAAATACAATATCCAATTCCGGATTCGTGAAACAAATGCACGGAGCCATGCGGTTGAGCTGTACTAAAATATTAACCTAATATCACAGAGTACTGCATGTAACAAAATGAGGGTTAAAATACAGGTCATTCAAGAGTTGTAACTAAAAGAAATAGCAAGATAGATGATTTCCCATAATGCTAAGAGTATTTTAACCTATTTCCCCCCATCAGTTTGAAGCTCAACCATTAGAGATGAAAGGAGGTCAGGGGTTAATTATGGATTCCTTCCCCTGCCAACACCGGACCTGCCACCAGCCCCTCATTTGTCTGAGCTTTGATATCAGCACTATTAACTTCATCCATGAAAAGACACTTCCCATCCCAGTTAAACTGAACAGACCACAGACAAGAATATCCAATGAAAAAGATCCAGTGTCCTTGAGTATTACAACATGCCTACTCCACAGCAATTCATTCCCATTTTACCTAAAAGTGTTATTAGATTTGCAGTTGGCATAAGCCATTTGGTGCAGTTTTATTGTCTTTATAGCATACCAACCAGTGTTACTTAGTATTATTTATATACTACATTTTCACATATTGTGTGGCAAGCAACACACATGTAAAAGGAATGATCTTCCAATAGCTTTTAATAATGAACTGAGGAACTTAAGATGTAAGGAGACAAGGAATACATATATCAAAAAAATCAAAAATCAAAAGTTGTATCTGTTGATATTATTTAATGAACCTGGACTTACATGAACTAACAATGAGGAGTTGAATTTTTATTAACTAACGTTAGAAAAGATTATTAAATGTATCAAATGTATTGCTCATTGCTATTTAATGCATAACTATGAGACTTTATTGTAAAGCATTACCAATTTGCATTTAAGTTTTAGAATTCTACGTTTTTTCATCTAATATTTACATTTTATTTCAGCTTTATTATAATTAACGAAAGCTTTTATTTTTTGGGAACACTTTACAATAAGTTCCAATTTGTTGACTACATTAACATGTTAGTTCACGTCAATTTAAACATTTAATAATAGATTTTTAAAATCAAAAGTTATGATCAGTTGTATTTTAATTAACTAATGTTAAAGATTAATAAACACTGTATCAAATTATGTTAATGCAAATTACCAGTATTAACTAATAGGACCTTATTGTAAAGTGTTACCAAAAATACTTCTAAAGAATTTATTAATCTTAGTTAATGCTAATTTCAGCATTTACTAATGCATTATAGAAATTACAAGTGTTTGTTAACATTAGTTAATACACTGTGAACTAACATGTACAAACAATAAATTATTGTATTTTTATTAACAAACATTTTGAAATTGCAAATTGAAAATACGTCTAATAGAAACGTGACAATTGCACAAAAACTCCCATATATCTAAAAAAAAAAAAAAACCTCAAAAAAAGTTTTTACGCTCATATGAGGTGGTTTTTCAGGCAATTCAAAAAAGAAATATTTCACAATGAAAACTTTTTTTTTTTTTCCGCATTTACAGGTCGTATTCGATTAAATATAGCCCAAATCCCACAAAAATCCATTGCACTCATTGACTTATCGCGGGAGGAAAAAAATATGTTTCAGTCGCATAACATCGGTTAATGGAAACGCAGTCATTTTGCAATACTTTTTAATCACTGTTTATAAATGGTGCCAAAGTTTTGCGCAACTCTGTAATGGAAACACACCTACATATGAATAAGTAGTGTAATAAGTGTATTCTTCATTGTTTGGTCATGTTAGATAATACCAGAGGTGGACATAATGAAGTATTTTTACTTTACTAAAGTACATTTAAAAAGTATCTGTACTTTATCAGAGTTTTTCTTTGGAAAACTTTTACTTCACTACAATCCAAAGCATAATGTCGTATTTTTTACTGCACTACATTGCATAAATAAAAGCTGTTGTTGTTTTACCCTTTAATAATTAAGAACTTTAAAAATTTAGTACTTTCTTGTATTCAAGTAAATTTTTGAATAACATTTACTTGAGTAAAAACAAGACTCTTCTCAGGGAACCATGGTTACAAACGTAACCTGAGATGTTCCCTTCCGAGGGAACTCGAACTGCGTCCTCTAGTGTCCTCTAGAGGACGCAGTGTCTCGTTCCTCTTCTCAGGGAACCATGGTTACATACGTAACCTGAGACGTTTTCTAAAGAAAAACACAGACACTTGAAAAGTACCTTTAAAGCAGAATAAAAATACTTCACCACTGTTTGCCTCTGGTTAACACATTAACTAATGTTAACAAATGACACCTTATTGTAAAGTGTTACCATATTTTTAATTGTTAGCTCATGTTAATTAATGTTAACAACTGTAATCCTATTATAAAGTGTTACTGTTTTAGTTTTAGTTAACAATAACAGCAGTAATACCGACATTTCAATGCTTCAATGTGTCTATAAAGGTTTCATGTCATTATGGTAAATGGTGGTTACATTATTGGACGTGTTGCGAGCGAGACTCTGTACAAATATTGTGACCCTATGCTTTGGGAAACATAAACCATGGAATGACATACAACAATGAATAATGAGTAGTCAATTCATCATAAGCTTGTTAACCAAGGTGTAAACACTGAGAAAAGGATTAGCGCGTTTTCAGTTGAATCAATTATCTACAACTGAATGCATATTAAACTGTCTAAAAGCACTTTTTGTGGGAAGAAAACACCATGAACAGCACATTCTGGAGCACAGTGAACTGTAATGCAGTTCAGACAGTCTGCTGTGATGAGATATCAAACCCGAGCCAACATCAAGACCGGGATTCAAGCGAGAGCTGAATAAAGTGTGACCTTTCAATCACCTTACGCATTCCGGACTGAATTCCGCGCTCAGAATCCCTCTGTGTAGGACAAATTAAGTTGCTAGAGCTAAAAAGTACTGAATTATTAATAAACAGCCTTATATAAAGAAGACAAAGTGAGTCTGTGAGAAAGTTTCAAACTAGAACTTCAATTTATTGTCGATCTGGACCTTGGCATCAATTGCCAGGGTTGTCAGAATAATGAAACGCAACAGCTGAAACAATTTGCTCCCTCAGCAAATGCAGACTAAAATAAGATCAGTCATATGCATTTATTGATTGAAATAATCATCCATCAGAGCTTAATTAGGACATGCCAAATATTTCCATTTTAATTATTGGTTTTCAAGCAAGAAAGATTCTTTAAATAAAAAAAAGGCATTGAAGGATGTATGAAGGGCATCCAACTGATGGCGTGTTTAAAAATATGCCAGCCATATGATAGATTAACAACCAAAATAATTGTTTTAGCTTTTCTAGGCGAAGTAAATTTATATTTGACCTATGAAGCTCGCAGCTCATTTCTGCATAGACTTACCATTCATTTTTCTAATGGAAATCTATCATTAGCACAAAGTCAAAAAGTGGCCACAAAACAAACACAGCAAGACTAGGACACGGTTCCGGAAAGGATCGGCCTCCTGCCTTCGCAAACGCTCAAGGGAACGACTCCGGCTGACACGCTCCCAGATCTGACGTGACGTTTCTGACAGAAAAAAATAATGGCAATACCAAAGAGGGGCCTCGGATCTGACAAACATTTAGATGTTATTACCCAGTTACACTGAATAACTACTGTGCCACTCAAATCATGCCCGCATGGCCACTGGCAACACCAGCCAGCCACCTAATGCCAGCAGACAGCAGAGGCGCACATCAAGCACAACTACAAATTCAAGTAATTGACAAAAGATAATGACGAGTTCGAGAAGACACAATAGGCCTCCTACTGTTAGAGTTTCTCTGCTATTCTTTGCATGTTATTTATATGTAGCTTGGATTGTTCACAGAGCTGGGTAATGTCTAAATAGTGTACAATTTTGCAACCTGTGAATGCGAATGTAATTAATTTTTAGAGGTGTAATGGGATTGTTGACGAGGTACATTGCTGTGTAAAATCGCAGCTGTTTGACGGTTATTTTGCAGTTTAGTATTATAATGTGCGGTTTGAATAGTTCTTTTGTGTGGTTCTCTCTCTTGCAGAGTGAACATTCACTCTTTATTTTGTACTTTCAGCTGGCTGAAAGAGAAAGTTTGATCATTTGGCTGGATGGCACATTAACCGCATTGCTTTCATTCAGCTCGGACAAAAATATTCAAACACTGTGCACAATTTGTTTAATGTGGAGGATTGGGAGAGTGAGTAAGTGGAATGATTACTATCAGATTTAATTTAGATGTCTGGTTGTGGTAGAAATCCATCCCAGTCAATATCATTGAGAACATTATGCTTTTTTAGTCTGGAATATCAGAAAAGAAGGAATTATTGTTCCAAAAAGAAGGCTAATTTCCGTTTGAAATTTAAAAGGGAATTATTCCAAAGCTCCTCCTCTGGGCTCCATTAACGTTACACTCGCTAATCACTGCGGTTAAGTGCTTTGGCAGCTCGGCCATTGTAAAGAGGAAAGTCGAGCCTGTGTGAGAGACGAGAGATGCCATTTACACTCCTAAAAGGTACTTTAGAAGGTTATTCACAGCAATGCCATAGAAGAACCATTTGTGGTTCCAATAAGAACCATTCAATCAAAGGTTCTTTATAGAACCATCTCTTTCTTACTTTTTTATAATCTGAAGAACCTTCTTTTGGCACAAAGAACCTTTGTGAAACAGAAAGGTTCTTCAAATGTTTACGGTTCTTTATGGAACCATTTAGACAAAAAAGGTTCTTCTATGGCATCATGAAGCACCTTTATTTTTAAGAGTGTATAGGTTTTGTGGCAGACTTGTGATCTGTAGAACTGGCTGAGCAACTTTATTTAATTGCAAACTGTAAACTGATGTAACAATAACCTTCAAGACAAATAACTGCCATGTAGTAATCTAATATGTATTTTGAATCCTTTATGTGTGTGTTATGTCAATATATAATGAGGTGGAGAAGGAAAATCTAGAAGAAAAAAATACTTTAGGAATGAAGAAACACTTAACTATTATCTGTTTGCAGTTTATGGTAAATATTGAATGGTTAATTGAATAATACAACAAATCGGTCATTTTGATGCCTTGTTGGATTTATGCTTATCTTAAACAATTTGTAATAGTATTTAGTTACAAACATAATCCCCTGTTCATTAATCTGATTAATGTTTATATTTTCTACTTGCATTCTTTTTATTCACCAAATCAATTAATAAATAAAGATATGAGTAAATTTATTTCACGGTAGCAATATGTAGCATGATATACAATATACTGTAAGATTGTTAATGTTTTTAAAGTCTCTTCTGCTCACCAAGACTGAATTTATTTGTTCCAAAGTACAGCAAAAACTGAAAGATTTTTACCATTTAAAATAACTGTTGTCTATTTGAATATATTGTAAAATTTAATTTATTCCTGTGATTTCACAGCCAAATTTTTAGCCTCATTACTCCAGTCACATAATCCTTCATTTTAATATTGAATATTTCTGATTTGCTGCTCAAAAAACATGTATTATTATTATTATGTTGAAAACAGCTAAATGATAATTTTTCAGGTTTCTTTGATGAATAGAAAGTTCAGAGGAACAGCATTTATCAGAAATAGAAATCTTTTCTAACATTGTAAATGTCTGTATCACCACTTTTGATACATTTAAAGCATCCTTGCTAAATAAAAGTATTGATTTATATAATTTCTTTTCCAATAAAAGCTAAATTTTGCTTCGATCACATGAATGAATTACATGTTAAAATATTCAAACAGAAAGCAGTTTTTTAAATAGTAAAAATATTTCACAATACTGCTTTTGCTGTATTTTGGATCAAATAAATTCAGGCTCAGTGAACTTTTGACTGGTAGTGTAGTTATTTTTGCTTTAAATAAGGTACAAAAAGGTTACAAAAGTCTTTTAGTCAAAAGCAGTGGGTTTCTCATTTTTGTTGTTTGATTAACGTGAATGACAGACGGCAGGAATATTAGACTGCTGTCACTTTAAGAGCTGCCTGGATCCAATATACTGTTACACGTGTTTTCTTTCTCAGCTGTTTGCTTTCACTTTGGACCTGAATTACTGTGTTTACGAGGGTACTTGCAAAGATGGGCATTTTGACACATACAAGTGTGTATTTAACCATTGAAGGCCTATAAAGCGGCAAAAATAATTTGGTTCAATACTCCCGCACTCTATCAGCACCGTCTTCACATGTGCGCGCCTCTCTGACAGCACTCAGAAACAGTCTCTCAGACAGCATGTGCATATAGCAAAATGATTACTCTTTCACTGCTGATTGCAACTGCAATGTGGAAACCGTATGTTTTCGTGAGCATATATATATATATATATATATATATATATATATATATATATATATAAACCAGCCTTTAGGAAGCAAATGTTTTCAGCAGGTATATTTCATAAAATTTCTCTGGAAAACTTAGATCCATTTTTGGCCATTCAGCAAGATAATATAAGAAAATGAGGTGAGCAGACCCCTTTAAGGAACATGTTAAATGCAATTCACGCGCACACACAAGTGTTTTCCCCTGTAGATTACAATTCATAATGAAACAAATGTTTTCTCTTTTTTTTATGTACCTTCTTTTTTCTTTCTAATAGGCACCGCGGAAACTGTACTGGTAGTCACTGGAGCATACTGATGAAGCAGAAATACTGGCTGAACAGTGACTGCTGCATATTCTTCTGGGTAAAGCTGCACTCTCGTGGAAGGTGAAAAAGCTATAATTATTCTATATGCATAAGCCTAAGCAAGCTGTTTTCATTTAAATCAGGGATGAAACAGGAATGAAAATGTCCTACATGTCAGACTATCTATGCAGAAAAAAGCCATGACAGGCTAGAAGTTAATTTACTGACATTGATAAACTCAGAGGAATACTCTAAAATGACACAAAGACACAATTTACTCAAAATTCATATGAATAAAAATGAATATGTAATGAATAATGAATAGGTAAATATTCAGGCAAATATATGGAGGACCAAAGCTGAATAAATAAATGAATTAATAAACAATGTAATAAACATTTTTGTATTACTTTTCCCCTTTTATTAATTATTTTCTGTATTTATTTCTAACTTTATTCATTCACTCATTTAATTATTTTTCCCACAAGCATTTATTTCCATATGTATTTACAGTATCTCCCAAACGTGAGTACACCCCTCACATTTCAGCAACCATTTTAGTATATCTTCTCAAGGGACAATACTATCGAAATGAAACTCGGATATTTTTTAGAGTGGTCAATGTGCATCTTGTATAGCAGTATAGATTTACTGTCCTCTGAAAATAACTCAACATACAGCTATTATTGTCAAAATAGCTGGCAACAAAAGTGAGTTTTCGGAGTTGCATTCGGAACAGGCCTTGCAAGGGTCTAGCAACAAAGTTGAGCACTCGTTCTGTGTGTTAGGTGCAGAGCCTGGTTTCAAAAGCGCTGCTTTAAAGTTTGCAGAAGTAGCAGGTCAGCTTGTCAGTGCTCCGACCATACACAGCACACTGCAACAAGTAGGTTTGCATAGGCATCATCCCAAAAGGAAGCCTCATCTGAAGCTGGCTCACAAGAAAGCCCGCAAACAGTTTGCTGAAGACAACCTGTCCAAGAGCGTGAATTACTGGAACCATGTTCTGTAGTCTGATGAGACTATAAGATAAACTTGTTTGACTTGTGTCTTGCCTACAGTCAAGCATGGTAGTGGTAGCATCATGGTCTGGGGCTGCATGACTGCTGCTGGAATGTAAGGGGTGTACTTTGTGACATACTTTTGTATGTATTTACTTTTTACCCCAATATGAATAACTCACTTTCATACAGAAATATTGTTGAATCTAACATGAAATAATCTTACATTAGGCATATTTTAGAAAGAGAATATCCTTTATAGCATGTAGCAAATTATGTATAATTTTGAAAAAATATGTAAAAAAAAAAATATAATCAACTTTTTTATTGATTAATTATCACCAACTAAACTAAACAAAAAAGTAACGCCAACCAAACTAAACTCCATAAAAAATAAAATAAAATAATAAAAGTTAATAAAATAATAAAATAAACTAAATAACAAAATAATAAAATAAAATAAAATAAGGTGATCAACTCCTTTGATATATCCCACTAAAACTGGTTTCAAAGCAAAACCACACTCATCAAGTGATTTTCTGATGTATTTATCCATAGTTTTGGTCTTGTCTCTAAACCAGATCTGAAAGCAGACCATAGGCAGTGGTCCTTTCAGCAGAATTAAAAGCCTTATTTACACATTATAGTTCATGTCACATTATCCCAGGTAAATTACACACTTCCTTGCTTGTGGTTTATAAGGCCTCCTGATAATCAGACTGAAATGTTTGTGGGATCATTTCAACCGCTCTGATTTAATGGAGCATGCTCAAATCCTGCGAGGGGTCACTTATATCTCATAAAAACCTTGAGAAAAGCTGTAAAATCAATGACCTGTTTTGTTACTTAATGAGTTGCTGGTGTGAGAAAAGAAAGGGAAAAAATGAGTTTTCAATTGCTATGTCTTGCCTATTAACAGTTTGGTTTTGCTGCATTGCTGTTATTGAAAATGTAGCACAAAGACAAACAGAGCTCTCTAAATCTCTTCTTATTCCAAATACAGACAAGCAAAATGACTCAAACCATCAATAAATAACAAAATCACAGCATAAAACCTCAGGTAAGGGAAACATCAGCATCCCCAGCACATTGTGCCCTGCGACCTGAGTTTTAGAAGGCAAAGATACAAATCCAAGACAAACAATATGCACCTACCGACATGTTTTGACGTCAAACTGACTCTCCAATTGACTCAGCAAGCCTCTTTTGTATTGAATGAGGGAGTGATTTCTGTTCTAGTGGAGATAATTTACATGTCTGCACACACCGCCTAATACAGCAATCACACATGCATAGATTGGAATAGATTGGACAGTTTTTTTTCTTTCCTTCCTTTTCTTAAATGAAAAAAGCTGAGGTAATTGGACCTATGCTGTGACTGGAATCAAATGTTTTAGGAGGTCAAAGCCGCTGGGTCTGATAGCAATGCAAAAAAACATTCTTGAACAAGTGTTTTGACAATTGTATAAGAGGGACAATGAAAATGGGATGGCAAGTATGCATTCTAAGGCCATGGAGGGGAGTGCATATGATAAATATATAACTATATATGGACACATTAAAGCTACTCAAGTGAGAAATTATCATACCAAAGTAGTTTAACTGAGTAATACAGCTAATGCCTATAATCATAGTTTCACATACAAAAGACTTTGTTTGAACCTCCAGTAATTATTTAGATCACACACGGGTCTATTAAACACCCATATACTATGTCAGAGATGGAAGAATAAGTGACCTTTAAATTACATAATATACATACATACTGTATGTGTCTATACGCATATACTGTATGTGCATGCATTAAATATGCATTAAATTAATAAATAATAGTTTGATTATCCCCAGTTCCTATTGGTCATGTAGGTTTGTCTACACATTAAACTCTGAACCAAAGTGAACTTTTTAGAATCATTACTGCAGTCTTCAGTTTCACATGATCTTTTTAGAAATCATAAGTCATAAAACTACCCAGTGTTTGCAAAGTGAACATGCAAAAAAGATCAAACAACTTTAATAAGAAAGGTAAAACAGTGATTTGAACGGAAAAAACAGGTAGAGCAAGACAAGACGAGCATTTGAGGTTTAAAAATATATCAATTGTAATTAATACAAAATAATAACTGATCATTTAGCTGGATAAGACCCTTCTTCCTTGGCTGGAATCATTTACAACAGCATCTGGGATTGCTGCATTTGAACTGCATTTTTAAGGTTCAAACTCAGGGCACCATAGAAGTCTACTGTATGGAGAAAACTCCTAAAAGTACATTATCTGTAATTTTTTGTTCTGGAAGCAAACTTCTCCTTTAAAGGAGTAGTTCACTTTCAGAACAATAATTTACAGATAATGTACTTACCCCCTTCTCATCCAAGATGTTCATGTCTTTCTTTCTTCAGTCATGAAGAAATTATGTTTTCTGAGGAAAACATGTCAGGATTTCTCTCCATATAATGGACTTCTATGGTGCCCCCGAGTTTGAACTTCTGAAATGCAGTTTAAATGCAGCTTCAAAGGGCTCTAAATGATCCCAGCCGAGGAAGAAGGGTCTTATCTAGCGAAACGATCGGTTATTTTCTAAAAACATTTACTATTTATATACTTTTTAACCTGTACACAGAGTGCACACAGAGCTAGACAAGACGAGCATTTGAGGTTATAAATTGTAATTTTTTTTTAGAAAATTACAGATCGTTTTGCAAGATAATACCCCTTTTTACTCAACTGTGATCGTTTAGAGCCATTTGAAGCTGCATTTTGGAAGTTCAAACTCGGGGGCACCATAGAAGTCTATTATATGGACAGAAATCCTGAAATGTTTTTCTCAAAAAACATAATTTCCTTACGACTGAAGAAAGAAAGACATGAACATCTTGGATAACAAGAGGGTGAGGACATTTCTGTAAATTTTTGTTCTGAAAGTGAACTACTCCTTTAAGGCAGCAAATCAGCATATTGAAATGAATTCTGAAGAATCATGTGACACTGAAAACTAGAGTAATGATGCTGAAAATTCATTTAAAATAAAAACAGCCTTGGTGAGCATAAGAGAGAAAAAAGTATATTCCAAACTTCTGACCAGTATTAGAATATAACAGCATCCTCTTCCAGTTTTAAGCATTTTTTTATTTAGTCAAGCAGGCCTATTTTATTCTTCTCACTGCTGTCTAAGTTTCCGTGGTACTAATGAGGTAGTTTGGCTGATCTACATCTGTCTTTTGACTGTGAAGGCAATCTATCCAAGATGAATGAGTTGCTGAAGCTTGCACCAGCGAGTAGTTTTCACACACCAGATGGTAGGCATTTCTTCTTAAGTCAAGCGAATCTATCTAAGTATTTAGATATCCAGCCCACACTGAGCTGTTCAGGTAAAGTACATATTTTGTTGCAATTTTAGAGGTAAACAGTCTCAAATGAGCTGGATGAGATATGTTAATGTAATGAGGCATGCTAACTTGCTTCGTGTTGATAAACAAATTTATTTGTCCTTGCATCCATTACCGCCTTGCAAATAGATTGTGGCCGCTGTGGAAATTCGGCAAATGCGCCAACTCAAGTCTACTTATGACTATTCATGCATATACAGTACGCTAAAAGAGACAGAAATGTTAAGGGTGGCATCGCATGACTCGCAGCAGCTCATTACACATGCAAGTCCATCTTCGTAAATCTATAATCATTAACATCTGCAGTGTCTTTTCTCATTGAACTGTTTTGGTCCTGTGTGGCCCACTCATCCTGCTTAACTCTTCCCGTGCAAACGCAGCAGAAAGCGAAGAGTTCGTGAGAGATAGCGTGAGCATCTCTGAAACTTTTTCACATTTATTTCAAGACCCGGGTCGGCGCCTGCACCTCTCACGTGTTAATGTCTTTCAAAATTTCATTAGTTTTTCATTAGACACCGCTAGCCGCCGATTTCATCTTGAGCTCTGTATAAATAATATATACAATTGTGTTTTTGCTATCGATTCGGACAGGAACAAAATAATGCTGAGGATGAAATGAGAATTTGTGGATTGCTGAAACAGAAAGTCGTTAAGTATGGAGTTGACCTTGCTTTAATTTGAAGCTTAGGACACTCGCTGTTGCTATTTGAAATACATTAATTGTTGTATCGATTTACTCGGGGAGGGAAAAATCTGATTAAAACAGAGCTTGCCAGTTGTTTACATGTCCTCACGAATGCTCTTTTTCCAAATGCATCACCTTGGCAAATCAATGACAATAATTGTCAACACTGAGAATGTATCCATTGAGTCAGTCAGCCGCATCAATTGGCAGGACAAGCCAGGCAAGAAAAATTAGAAATGATAGATATTTCAGGCGATTTGAAGACTGAAAACAGCTGCCAAATCAGCATTAATTCAGAATAGATTGGTACTGTATGTGTTGGCTGGAGAGAACAGTGTTGTTTTCCTCACCCTTTTTATAATTTTTATTGCACGGATATACAGGAAATATTCAAATAAACCCCTATAGTGCACGCACTTCGCCACGTAATAATAATAATAATAATAAATCAAATGCTAATAAATCATGAGCATATATAAAGGTGGGTGATAATACCTCTGCGTTCCAATCCACCAACAGAGCATTTTATATCTCTGCTCATTTAGAGCACAATTTCCAACGCCAGCCTCAGAGCAAGACGCCATTTACACTAAATGACCCTTTTTTGCAGGCAGCCAAGGCTGTAAATAGAATATTATTTACTGGATTGGCAGTGTTAAAATTAATGTTGCAAAAATCCCTTTCTCCAGTTGGATTGCGGCTTTAATGAGCCTTTACTGATACGAACTCTGATGGCACCACGGATGGCAGGGCTTCCGGGATGTCAGGACAGAACTCTGCGTTCGTCGTCCCTTCAGCTGTATGACAGAGATTCCACAGATAATCCGCTTTCACACCACGCGTCGCCATTGTTATGCCAGTATTGTGATCCTCAAAGTGTATTTGCATGTTACTTTGGAAAGTGGAAATGTCTCCACCTTCAAAGCTCTTAGAGCACTTTAATTTATTGATTTCACTGCTCTTTTCTCCATCAGCGGCCCACTCGTATTTGTGCTGCACTAAGCCAGAGCTGCCTTAGCAAAAAGGAAAACTCTGTAGGATAGCAGATACAGCTTTTAGGGTGGATAGTTGAGTCCATGCTAAAGCCACCTGCCAGAATAGTTCTGAAGTTACACGTTATTTTCACAATATAGAGAGTGATTTTTTTTTTAGGTTAGGTTAAATCCTCTCAAAGTCAACACAAAATAAAAATTGGTTATATTATTGAAGGAATGGTTCACCCAAAAATCCAAAATATAAACAAGTTTGTTTGAGTTTGCTCACTAATGGATCCACTGCAGTGAATGGGTGCCGTCAGAATGAGAGTCCAAATGGCTGATAAAAACATGACAATAATCCACAGCTAATCCACAATACAAATCCATCATCAAGGTAAATCATCTAAATTATCACTTTTGGCCAAATTATCAGTTCATAATCCATAATAATGCTTCTTACAGTGAAAAAGTCTATCCCCTGTTGTCCTCTCACAAATCCACCAACATATCTGTATCTCCTAAACTGTGCTTAATTGGTGCATAATTCTTTTCTGGTATAGATGAGACAAATTCTTCACTGGAGAAAGCAATATTATGGATAGAGAACTTGTTTGAAGTTAAATCGTCTTAATGATGGATTTGTTTATTACAAACAATCAGTCTATTGTTTTATAATGCAGCTTTTCCACTGAAATTACCAGGAACTTTTTTCCCAGGAACATTTTTTCCCCCAGACCTGTTGCTGTCTGCGTTTCTCATTCATAAAGTACTGCAAAGATTACACAAATAGTCTGGTGATGTAGTAGGACTGCGTGCGACTTTCAGGCCTGCATCCTTGGTAGTTTGGACTAAGTTCGACTCAACACCCGGTAACGAGACAACGTCCGGTAATTCTGCAAATGGAACTGCATACTTGACAACATCAGTCAGGTCATCTTGGCTGCTGCAATTTTCCTCACTCTATTTACATTTAGATGAAATATGATATCAAACACCATATAATACATATACATACATAAACATATAATAAATATATTTTAAAAAAAAATATATAAAAAAATTTAAAGTTATGACACCAGCCAAAACAATATGACCTGGAATAAATAATAGATTCATCACACCAAAGAGGTTTTGATCCACTTCAAATGTTGACTATTGTCTACCTTCTATATCTCAAAGTAAAAAAAAAAAAAAAGCTTTCATAATGTCTATAATGCTCAAAATCTGAACTCATATTGGATAATGTTAACCAGTGGCCAAATACTATTAATTTTGGCATTTTTTCATGATCCCATAAATTGCTGATGGATAAAAAGTCCCTTTCTAATTTATCCTTGTCTAAAACCCTGTTTCGTTTGGAAATACATCAAATTACTGAAGCAAAATCGGTTGCCTTTGAGACTGAAAGGATAAATATTTTAGTCAGTGGGTCAATTTCTGTTTAAAATGAGAGGCTCAAGTTCATGTTTAACTGTAAAAAGACTTTGGCCTTTCCTGAAACTCTATTGTCTAGTCACATTTTGTTTGTGATGGCTGTCACGTCTGCATTTGTCCCTGCCTTGCTGAGAGGCTGATGACTGCTAGGTAAGGCCCCTGTGGCATCCGCTGAAAGTCTTTTATCTGTATGGTACATTCAGTGCAATTGACAGGGATGCAATCAGAGGCATGTTCAAGATGATTGCTTCTGATTTTACAAATACTTCTTTGTCTCAAAAGAGGCGAAATGGGTGACTTCCGTAGACACCCACATTTATGTGAGTGTATAAATAAGAGTAAAACAAACAGGGCATATCGGTGCAAAGTCACAGTCTTGCATTGTTTAGTATTCCAGCGGGGTACGAAGAAACCTGAAAGCCTGGATAGAAACAAATAAACATTTATCATACCAGATATTACCTTTAATTGTACTAATTTTCTGATTTATATTGTCATATCCCCCCATTTTCTCTAATTTTGTATGTTGTAATGCCTGGAAATAAAATAATTAATACACTCAAGCTGTGCACCTATTATAATCAGTCTGTTCTCATTTCAGCCACTCCTGTGCATGAAAATGAATAGAAATTGAAAGAAGAATAACAAACTAAGATTGATGCTGATATTCAACCATTTCAAAAACGCACCACATCCACATGTGATCTTTTGCCAACATCTATGCGAGATACATGCACTCTAATGAATGCAATATTTAGCAAAGCAAATTAACATAGGTGGAGAACACAAAGCCTTGAGGAGGCGTACAGATCATGTCCTTTGGTCTTCAGATGTACTGTATGTAGAAACACTGTAAAAGTGTTCAGAGATGCCAGAACTAGCGGGGCCCTCGGGGTCTGCAGCCCCTCCAATTTTAGCCCACTCAAGCGAAGGTAAGTGCTCACAGCAGCAATATATACACCATGTCCTAACAATACACAACCCAACATGTTTCGATTGTCAAGTACAAATGTGTCAAAAAGTAGATTATGCTGTACCTGATTCAAATAACTATAGGCTACTCTCTAAAACTGTACCACAGACAACATTTCCAGAGCAGACAACTTAATTGATTTTAACGGGAGTGTTTTCGTTTTCACGTCACACTGCTTGTGTCCGGTGTAGCTGAAGTTTGCTGATGGTTACTGTTGCAAATTCGCATGTTAACACAGAATTTGATGGATGTGCGGTTCCAGGTGTGCATAAATCCAAATGTTCTTTAATTATTACACAATACAAAGCTGTTTTGGATTATCATTACTTCAAAAGCTTGGGGTCTGTAAGATTTTTTTGGTCACACTTTATTTTAATGTCCAATTCTCACTATTAACTATGACTTTTGCCTCAATAAACTCATACTTTGCTGATTATTAATAAGTAGTAAGACCTTCACTCAGCTTCGGAAGACAAATTAAGATATTTTTGATCAAATCTGAGAGCTATCTGACCCTGCATAGACAGAAACGCAACTACCACGTTGACTCTTGCGTCAGCAGCATGACACGCATGTGTCGTGATACTTTAGTAAACATGCGGCGAATTGTTGAGTAAAGTTGTTATTTTTGTTTTCTTTGTGCATAGAAAGTATTCTTGTAGCTTCATAATATTATGGTTGAACCACTGTCGTCACATGGACTATTTTAACAAAGTCCTTACTACCTTTCTGGGCCTTGAACGTATCAGTTGCGTTGCTGTCTATACAGGGTCAGAAAGCTCTTGGATTTCATCAAAAATATTTCAAAGGGGTCATCGGATGCCCATTTTCCAAGTTCATATGAATCTTGGGTCTTAATAAAAAGTCTGTAATATACTTTGGTTAAATTCTGAATAGTAGTGTAAAAAAACACCCGTTTACCTTGTCAAAATCAGTTCTGCAAAATATCAGCTTATTTTATTGCATGGGCCCTTTAAATGCAAATGAGCTCTGCTTGCCCCGCCCCTCTCTGCTGAGGGATTACGAGCTGTAATGTTTACTTTAGCCACATTTAGCCGCGTTTAGCTGCGTTTAGCTGCGTTTATCGGAGAAACTTGCCAACAAGCACATTATTAAGAAAGGCCATTTGCAAATATTCATAAAAAAACCCTTATATTCACTTCTGCTGTGGGTGAAACTGCATCAGGAATGATTCACACGAACATAGACGCATATGTAGATTGGGATCTGCACTTTCCTTTTAAAACCATAAGTAACGTTAATCCTCTGTGTCTTCAGCGATTCAGATGTCGAGAGTAAATGACTATTGCTTTGTTCATTATTACATCCAACAACAGAACACCTCAATTGCTCAATTAGAGACTTCCTCTGCACCTGTGTCGACAATTGTATTCAAACTGTTTCAGCTCGCTCATGTCAATCAACTGTGTTGTGTCACAACGACAAGAAGCTGAGAACTGATTTTAAAAAAGGGATATTACTTTTAAAGATTAAAAAAATACCACTGGGTGGATTTTTATCATTGTAGGGTGGTTGTGTACACAACTACCAACACACATTAATGTTCAAACAACATGTAAAAGTTAGTTCCCTTCCGAGGGAACTCTCACCGCGTCCCCTAGGGGTCGCTATTGGGGAACGCTGCAGCGTGACTCGTGTCTGAAGAATGCATAGAAAAACTCCATGAAATGGCCGGCGACAGCGTATGACGTCACTGCGGCGCGCACGTCGCTGCTGGTACGTCACTACCGGGCGACACAGTATAAAGAGTCGCCGAAGTAAACATACAGCCTCTTCGCTGTCTTCAGCTTTCTCTTTGTCTAGGAGTGCATATTCTCTCACCGGAGGCCTGCTGGTGACGTGTGTGGTAATCTGATACCCGCACTTTCACACTGCCCGAGCTGTGAGGGGAGAACGCAAGCAAGATTACCTCTTGAGAGAGTAGAATGCGATCGGTGCATTCATTGCTTGTTTGTAACGAGAGGCACGCTCTCATACCCACTTGCTACGACTCTCTGCTACGTGGGTGAGATAAATTACAGCTCGTCCAGCTCCCGAGGGACTAATGGGCTTATCGCGAAAACGCAGTACGCAAAAGAGGGAGGTGAGTTTCTCTGTTCCTCATTTTGCATGAGTGTGTTTGCCTCTCGCGGCATTAACAGACGCATTCGCGGCGTCGCCAGCGGCTCCTTGCTTGTTTATTCCCGAGGGAATTTGGCGTCTGGGCGGAGTTTGTTTAGCTCCCGCGGGAGCCGAATATATGCTGCGCGTCGCGATTGTGGAGTTAATTTACTGCCATAAAATATGTGTGTGCATGTATATGTATATACATATGTATGTTATGTATGCTTATATGTGTACATATAAAGGGGAGAGATTTTCCTAGACTAGTTCGACCATGATTATGCAGATCATGGCAGAACAGTCTTAGTAACTACAGCTGTCTGAGGCTAGCTGTACGTTAACTCTTCCTACTTTAGGGCTGGAGGCTTTCAGTCAGTTTTACCTCTGGTAGTCCTTCCTACACATACAGATATCTGCGGATATCTGTGTGTGGGCTTACTGATTACTTTTTGTTTGGAAACATAAAAGTAGTTCTTTAAGCTCTTGCCTAGATGGTGCTGTCTCCCCTGCTAGGGTTTAAATAGACAGCCCACTCTGCTGGGTTGGGCTGTTTTCAGGAGGACTAACCGGAGGTCTTTCACTGATCTGTTAGTTTTTCCCAGGCTCTTTGGCCTTTCTGGATTTATGTGATTTGGGCTAGGTAGATCACTGCCTTTGAGTCCTTCACTCCATGAAGGCCCAGGTTCGAGCCCTACAACATGAGCTCCCTGCACGCAGCGGTTCTTATGTCCCATAAGAACCTCCATTACCGATGTTCTGGATTTTAACTCCTTAAACAGGTTTTGTTTGAGTTTGAGTTAAATGCAGGTCACTCATGGGTGAGTACGATCCATATTTTTCTTTTAATAAAGAAAAAGAACTTAATACTGTCTCAGGCCTGTGTGTTGTGTTTTTGCTTTTCAGAGAAAAACACGACGAGTTTACGTCGGATGCTCCCCCTCTGATCCTACGGGTTATGGTTACGGCAGTGTTCGTCCTATCCACGCCACAGGTCGTGCGGTAAACCACCCTCCCAGCATTTGTTAGACATAGGACTTATGTCCTCTTCAAGGTAAGCTCCCTAAGTTTCTTTCTTAGGATTGCCCTTGGCATGTTTAACATTTGTCCTTTGCAGGCCTTTTTCTGAGAATCCCTCTTCCAGACTCTCTCTGTGGACTTTAGATCCTGTGAAGTGATCTTATCAGCCGAAGGTTCTTTCCAGCACCTCCTGAGTTTTGTCTCCAAGGAGCAATTTCTCAGTTCTCCAGTAACTAAAGTAGCACTCCCCTTTCCGCGGAAAGGGTTTATTCAGAGTACCGCTTCTCGCTGACAAGCCAGGCTTTCTCCCCGGTTCATCTGGGTTAGGAGCCTGTCCCTCTTGTCCAGGCTGATTCTCACTCTTCAGGCTCACACTCGAGCTGGGCTCTCCCCTTCCCAAGGGAAGGGTCCCTAACGAGCGCCCCCTCGATGGGATGGGCGTTCCTCCCTGGCCTTCAGGGTTAGGAGTCTATCCTCATAAGTTCCTGCTCCGGGGGATTTATGTCCCGTTGAGACAGGAACATAAGTCCACCTAGACTGGGGTCTGTCGATCCCCCTGTTAGCCCGAGGGCAGGGTCGATTCAACCGAGGTAGTACTCCCCTTTCTGCAGAAGGGGTTTATTTAGAGTACTGTTTCTCGTTGACAGAGCCAGGTTCTCCTCCCGGTTCATCTGGGTTAGGGGCCTGTCCTTCTTGTCCAGGCTGATTCTCACTCTTCAGGCCTCACGCACGAGCTGGGCTCTCCCCTTTCCGAGGAAAGGGTCCCCAATGAGCGCCCCTCGTTGGGACGGGCGTTCCTCCCTGGCCTTCAGGGTTAGGAGTCTGTCACCATGACTATCCAGGAGCTCCCTTCTCAGGAACCTGAAGTAACTTTAGTAGCTCCCCTTTCCGCGGAAAGGGTCCTCTCAGAGCTCTTCAATGACAGCAGCTCACCTTAATTCAAGGTTCGTCAGTAGCACCACTGTCGTGTGGACAAATTCCCCTTTATTTGGGTAGAATCTGTCATCAGGCTTCCTGAGTCAGGTATGATTGCTCCCCTTTTGAGAAAAGGGTTCCTCTCGAGCGCTGCTCCTGGCAGGAGGAGTAAGCTCCCCTTCTGATGAAGGGTGAAATCGGAGCGCTGCCTCCTGGCAGGCGGGTTTTCCTCTCTGTTAATCAGGGTTAGGAGCCTGCTTGCGCCTGACTTCCGGGTCGAGTGTCACCTCCCCTTCAGGCTTTATGACTAACTAGGAGTTACCCCCTTTTTTCAGGACCTTGAAATGACCTAACGGCTGCTCCCCTTTCTGCGGAAAGGGTCCTACTAGAGCACCACCTTCTGGCGGGTGTTGGCATTTCTCCCTGCTTCTCAGGGTTTTGAAACCTACCCTTAACATGCTAGAAGCGAAGGCTCCTACGATTGAAGCCTCCTCAGGCTGTTGGCAGCTCACCTTTTAGGGTTCCCTCAAAGCAGCGCCACTGCCGCATGGTGAATTTTTCTCCCTTGGCTAAGGAAGAAATAACCTATCTTTCTCAAGGTCCTGATTTGAGCACGTTCGCTCCCCTTCTCAAGGGTCCCGTTTAGAGCACGGCTCCTAGTGGGATGAGTATGCTCCCCTTACAAGGAAGGGTAATTTCTGAGCATCACCTTCTCCTAGTAGGCATCTATGTGGACTGGGTCTAGTACGCTCCCCTTTACACTAAAGGGTCCCTTCAGAGCATTGCCCTTTTTAAGGACGGATGTTCCTCCCTGCAAGTCGGGGTTAGGGGTCTGTCCGCTGTCTGCGTCCACTATATGATGGTCAGTAGCTCCATGATTTCATCAGTCGACTAACAGTTTGCGGACTGTCTGTCCTGATTGGGGTGTAGCATTGCTCCCCTCTCTAATCAGGGAGGGTTCCTCCCCTATTTTAATTCTCGTCATCCTATGACAAATCTGGAGCTTTAATATGAAACCCCCAAAATGGGGGAAAACACAGTCTCCAAATCCCATTTTACTAGGGTAAGTGTCCCACGCTAAACCCTGGGCACTTTCTGAAATCCACAATAGTGGTAAGTGCGCACGGAATCTTTGTGCACTTCCTAAAAATCCACATAAGTGGTAAGTTCCCACCAAGTTTTTGGGTTCTTTTCTAAAATCCTATACGGTATGGGTTACGCGGTACTCGTTCCCATTTTTTGAGTTGGTTTAAAACCCCGGTCTCCCTGGGCCCAACTTCACTCGATATCACCTCAGATATCTCCTGACCATCTGTTATCCAGGGTGCGTTATCTGAGGATAACCCCTGCTAGAACGGTCTCTGTCTTGGGACAGGCCTGTTAGTCGCTATTTTTGAGTCAGTTCACTGAGGGAACTAGACTCAGTAGTACTGGCAGTTCCTGTTCTAGTTAAGTCTAAGTATTAACTTAGCCGTTCCTCCGAAGGAATCTCCGATTCCAACCTGAGCTGTGCTCTGGGTCCTTTGACCCATTCAGGTAAGTGAGTAACAGTTCAGGCTTTGGCCGGGGAGGTTACGTTCTGACAGCTGTCACCTCGTCCTATAGGGATAATTCCTCACAGAATTTACACTTAGTGCTCACTACTATGCACTCCCCTCAGCATGGAGACGTTGGTATACCGTTCCCCAATAGCGACCCCTAGGGGACGCGGTGAGAGTTCCCTCGGAAGGGAACGTCTCTAGGTTACGTATGTAACCCTAGTTCCCTGAGAAGGGAACGAGACACCGCGTCCCCTAGGCTTCTTCCCATGCTTCGGACGAGAAGCTTCAGACAGTGAAGCGGCTGTATGTTTACTTCGGCGACTCTTTATACTGTGTCGCCCGGTAGTGACGTACCAGCAGCGACGTGCGCGCCGCAGTGACGTCATACGCTGTCGCCGGCCATTTCATGGAGTTTTTCTATGCATTCTTCAGACACGAGTCACGCTGCAGCGTTCCCCAATAGCGACCCCTAGGGGACGCGGTGTCTCGTTCCCTTCTCAGGGAACTAGGGTTACATACGTAACCTAGAGACGTTTTGCAACGATGACCCCTTTAATTTGTGTTCCAAAGATGAACGAAAGGGTTTGGAATGACATGAGTGTGAGTTATTAATGACAGAATTTTCATTTTTGGGTGAACTATCCCTGTAAGTGTTACATAATATGAAGCTGTTTTGGATTTTTAGCCTTATTATTTGTTTGTTATGATCAGTCTTATGCACTGGTATGTGTCTCTCAGAGTAGGTGGAGAGAAAAATAGATAAAAAAATGTGACCCAGAAAAACAGTCATAAGGGTAATTTTTTATTGAATAAAAAGCTGAATAAATAAGCTTTCCATTGATGTATGGTTTGTTAGGATAAGACAATATGTATCAGAAAGATTTTAAAATCTGGAACCTGAGGGTGCAAAAAAATCTAAATGTTGAGAAAATCGCCTTTAATGAAGTTCTTAGAAATGCATATTAGTAATCAAAAATTAAGTTGATATATTTATGGTAGGGAATTTACAAAATTTCTTCATAGAACATGATCTTTACTTAATATTCTAATAATTTTTTTGCCACAAAAGAAAAATCTTAAGACTGGTTTTGTGGTCCAGAGTCACAAATATCCAAATGGAATGAAGTATGAATGAAAAGAAGTTGTTAAGTTTAAGATTAAGGGATCTAAAATATTGTCATGCAGAAAGGAATTAATATGTGTTTTATAAGTACTAAAAACAGCAAATATGCTTGTAATGTTCATGTTAGTTAACAGTGAGAATTGTTCCCTAAAATAATAAGTATTGTATTCTGACTAAAGCTGCATTTATTTGATAAAAAACACAGTAATAATATTGTAGAACATATTTAAAATACATATTTAAAATACCATTTTAATATTATAAAATGTAATTTATTCCTATGATTCAAAGCTGAATTTTTAACATCATTACTCCAGTCTTCAGTGTTACATGATCCTTCAGAAATCATTCTAGTATGCTGATTTACTGCTCTGATTTTTAGAATTCTTTGAATAGAAAGAAAATTGAAAGAACAGCATTTATTAACAGTATATTTTCTATTAAAAAATAAATTTGTTGTTTAACGAACAGATATGTGGAATGGCGCTTGTTACTACTGACATCACTGCTACTGACAAACTGAATCTAACGCATATTTGTCACAAAATATCACTAAAGCATTCCTAATGATGTCTTCAGCTCAACATCCTGACTACTTTGATTACATCTGTTATGATTTCCAAGCAAGACAACTGCTGTAACAACTTGATTGTATGTATTTGTTTTCATGCCAGTTCATTTTTAAAAACAAAACAGACGAAAGTACTTATTAACTGCCAATAGACTGAAAAAGTCTATAGACACTTGTGTGCGCTCACACACGCACACAAACGCTCCACACTACAGTATGTGCACAAACAGACTTTAGATCAATAGCTTGCCAAAATTCCTCATTATTTGCAAATGGAAAGTGTTCTTTTGTACAAGATGTCTTAATTAAGCTAAAACAACAGCCCTGATATTGACATAGAAATGTTGCTCCCAACAGAGAGTGCTTTTACAAGAGAACCAATATCCCATTCTTGGCCAGGTAACTGCTCAGTATAGATTGTGAAGGATTACCATTTTCATTGTTCTACACAACAGTGACTCCACTCTTTGTCTCTCTCTACCAGTTTCTCTTGTATTCACTGCAGCTGTCTCACAATCAGACCAGATGCAGATGGCACTCCCTTTGTACTTGTTAATGGCGATCAAGATCATAAAAAAACGAGCAAATGACAAGAAAATCAATAGGCTGCCTCATTGTTTTGCTGGTATTTGTTCCATTGTGCCTCTGAAATCGCACTTTCGCTCAAACTGTGAACAACAAAAACATGAGCCTACATAGCAAAACACTCCACGAGGAAATGCATGACTGAGATTAGATTAGGACATAGGCGCAGATTCGGGGGGACGTGTCCCCTCCGCAGTGTTTGCGAGGGAGTGAACCGTCCCGTTCAATCATGCGCCTGTCTTCTTTTAAATTAATGCAGAGGAGAATTTACTGTAGTATGCTGAGAACTGAAGCATTCAGGGTTATTGTAAGATAACTCACAAGTCATGCATGTGATATCGAACTTTTAATGACTGCTCAAGAGTTAATCATGGACACTGTAAAAAACACTAAAATTTGCATGCCCCAATTGCTGATCTGAGTTATGACCAGTATCGAGTTATTTAACAAGTCAGGAAGCTTTTTAAGTGCTAATGAAATGTAATGAAGAGCCAAAGATGCACATTAAGTGTGTACACTCTTAAAACTAAAGGTGCTTTAAAAGGTTCTTCACTCCAATGCAACAGATAAACCATTCAGTCAAAGGTTTAAAGAACCATCTCTTTCTTACCTTTTTATAATCTGAAGAGCCTTGTTTTGCCACAAAGAACCTTTTGTGAAACAGAAAGGTTCTTTAGATGTTAAAGGTTCTTTATGAAACCATTTAAACAAAAAAGGTTCTTCGATTGCATCATGAAGCATCTTTATGTTTAAGAGTGTAATTGATGTTTTATCTTTTTTATTATTATTCTTGTGCTGTTACAGACAATCATGGGAAATGTAGTTCATTCACACAAGTCAGGTTCCTCATATACTACCAAAAATGTTGTGTCTGTAAGATTTTTGAAATCTCTTCTGTTCACCAAGACTGCACTTATTTGATAAAAAAAAAAAACAGTAAAAAGAGTAATATTGTAAAATACGATAACCTCTCTATTTTAATATATTTTAAAATGTAATTTATGTGATGCAAAGCTGATTTTTTAGCATCAATATTCCAGTCTTCAGTGTCACATGATCCTTCAGAAATTATTCTAATATGTTGGTTTGATTTTTCAAGAAATATTTATATTATTATCAATGCTGAAATCTGCTGTGCTGATAAATAAATAAATACAAACCAGCATTTATTTGAAATGGATATATTTTATAGCATTATATATATCTTTACTGTCTCTTTAAATCAATTAAATGTGTCCTCGCTGGAAAAAAAGAAACATTATATGGACTCAAAATATTGTATTGCCAATGTATATTGTATATTGTAAACATAAATGCAAATGACTGTACACAAATTGCATATCCACAATTTATACTATTATTCCTCAGTATTAAAATGAGTCCTACGTCACTGGATGACGTTATCTAACTTAAGACCAGATGAAAGGGAGTAATTTAACCAGTTATTTTCTATGCAATCATTCATCTTTCAATAACACTGCACATTTCAACTAAAAGTAAATGAAATGCTTTGCGGGATATTTTCCCAATTTCTGGTTTTATGCTTCATAACATACAATAGCATGGTGCAGCTGGAATATCCATGCGCATTAGAGGAAAGAGCATTATATTCTAGCATTCTGCATGTTTCATAGATCTGGCAACAGACTGAAATATGCATAAAATGGATGTAGTCCCTCTTGTTGAAAAGTATCTCCTTTTCTCTCCTGTCTGATCCGTACTGTACTGTGGCAGAGCCTCTTATTTCATTTTGAATAATTTAGCGAGCCGCCTGCTCTTTTCATTTGAAGAAGCTTTGAGGACAGACCCACACACTGTGGCCCACTCAACTGAAATTTTCAGCCACCATATAAATTGAACCCTGCCACCTTTGTAAAAGTTAATGACTTTCTAAGTGGCGAGGATTTACATATGGAACGTCGACTGACCAACAGCGGGATTCTGATACATACAGCGGGAAGATGATTGGCGGCAGAACTGATCGGGAAAAAGAGCAACAGTGACTAGCAAAATGTCAAGAGGAGACTTGAGATGTCTGTGATGTATTCTTAGGCAGTCTGTCTTTTCGGTTTTGATTCAGAGGAAGAATTATGCGGATCCATAGACTCGGGATAAATGTCTGGAGCCATGAGGACTGAACAAATATGAAAGTGTATAACTTGTTGGCTGAAAATCCGTGTGTAATGGCCACTGTGCAGGTTTCAGTGCATGAACAGCATGTCAATTGTAGAATCATGTTCATATGCGACCCTGTTCCACAAAACCAGTCATAAGATTTTTTGAAATTGAGATTTATACATCATCTGAAAACTTTCCATTGATTTCTGGTTTGTTAGAATAGGAAAGTCTGGAATCTGAGGGTGCAAAAAAATCTAAATACTTAGAAAATCGCCTTCAAAGTTGTTCAAATGAAGCTCTTAGCAATGCATATTACTAATCAAAAATTAAGTTTTGATATATTTATAGTAGAAAATTGACAACATTTCTTGGAACATGATCTTTACTTTGCCATAAAAGAAAAAATCGATAATTTTTGACCCATACAATGCATTTTTGGCTATTGCTACAAATATACCTGTGCTACTTAAGACAGGTTTTGTGGTCCAGTGTCACATATTCTACCGATAAAAACATTTACATGGTGACTAGTAACCCCAGACAGTTGGACACCAGAGATCCTTAAAGGAACAGTTCACCCAAAAATTAAACAGATTTGAAGAAATTTAGCATCACTTGCTCACAAATCGATCCTTGGAATGAGAGTACAAACAGCTGATAAAAACATTACAATAATCCACAAGTAATCCACACCGCTCCAGTCCATCAGTTAACGTCTTGTAAAGTGAAAAGTTTGTAAGAAACAAAATCATTGTTAAAGTGTTTTAACTTCAAACCATCACTTTTTAAGTGCTAATGAAATGTAATGAAGAGCCAAAGATGCACATTAAGTGTGTACACTCTTAAAACTAAAGGTGCTTTAAAAGGTTTTTCACAACGATGCCACAAAAAGACCATTCATTCAAAGGTTTTTTTAAAGAAACATCTCTTTCTGACCTTTTTATAATCTGAAGAGCCTTGTTTTGCCACAAAGAACCTTTTGTAAAACAGAAAGGTTCTTCAGATGGTAAAGGTTCATTATTGAACCATTTAAACAAAAAAGGTTCATCTATTGCAGTGGTTCTCAATCCTGGTCCTGGGGGACCCCTGCTCTGCACATTTTGCATGTCTCTCTTATTTAACACACCTGACTGAGATCATTAGCTCATTAGTTCAGTTCATGGATCTCTCTTCTCATGAGCTGATGATCTCAATCAGGTGTGTTAAATAAGAGAGACATGCAAAATGTGCAGAGCAGGGGTCCCCCAGGACCAGGATTGAGAACCACTGATCTATTGCATCTATTGCTTGTAAAGTGAAAAGCTTCAGGTTTGTAAGAAACAAAACCATTGTTAAAGTGTTTTAACTTCAAACCATCACTTCTGCCAAATTGTGAAAATCATCACACATATTTGTTTAGCACTGTTTTGGACTGTTTTTACTTGTAAACTTGTGACTTTTTCACTAGAGAAAGCTATAATATGGATATTAGACTCTGTATTGCAAACATACAGTTTTGATGGATTGTAGTGGTTTGGATTACTTGAGCTGTTTTTAATCAGCTTATAGTTGGACTCTCATTCTGACGGCACCCTTTCATTGCAGAGGGTTCATTGGTGAGCAAGTGATGTAATATGCTAAACTGATTCAAACCTGTTTTGATGAAGAAAGAAACTCATCTACATCTTGAATGGCCTGAGGGTGAGTACATTTGCAGCAAATTGAAAATTTTGGCCAAACTATTCCTTAAATTGGATATAAACAGGTTCAAATAGTAGAGTCATCACAAGATATAATGTCTTTTATAAAGTAGGGTGTAATCTGGGTCAATACAGTTAGGGTATGTCGAAAAACTCCCATCTCGTTTTAGTCTTCAACTTCAAAATCTTCCTACAACACTGTTTTACCTTTTTTTGTAAAGGGCGTTTGATCTTCTTTGTATGTTCACTTTGTAAACACTGGGTCGGTACTTCTGCAGCTGACTTTTGAAGTTGGGGAAGAAAACGAGATGGGATTTTTGTGACACCCTAACTGCGTTGACCCGGATCACACAGACTACGCATGCTCATCGCAGAGACGAGACAAGATGAGCATTTGAGGTTAAAAAGTATATAAGTTGTCAATTTGTTTTGAAAATAATTGATCGTTTCACTAGATAAGACCCCTTATCTAGATTAGAACCCTTTGAAGCTGCATTTAAACTGCATTTTGGAAGTTCAAACTTGAGGGCACCATACATATCCATTTATATGGAGAGAAATCCTGAAATGTTTTCCTCAAAAAACATAATTTCTTTACAACTGAAGAAAGAAAGACATGAACATCTTGGATGACAAGGGGGTGAGTTCTGTACATTATCTGTAATTTTTTTTTTTGTTCTGGAAGTGAACTAATCTTTTAAGATAAAATTGTTAGTTTTATATTTTTAAAACACTTCAGGGGGCCTTTGAATGTTGTGTGGACAATGTGGGACTCACAAAGGTTGAAAACATTAGATATAGCCTTATATAAAGAATCTGATGCAATATGGAATCCAGAATGACAAAGAACGAACATGAAATCATCACCAACCTACAGACATGTGATGCCTTCAAGGAATAGTGGTTCATGACCACTTCCGCTACTGCAGTGGTTTTTAAGCACAGGACTGAGATCCACTAGGGAGCCTCAGCAAACCTCAGAAGCCACAAGAATAGTTTGAAATAATATAAAAAATAAATAAATAAATAATGGACACATAAACCACTGGTACATTTCTCTAGTGAAAATGCACAGCTGAACTCTCACTTGGACTACACAGTTGTGTGGAGCTCTGCGTGGAGTAATTTTCCATCCCACTACAGTGCGTTTCTTCCCACACCTGCCCACTTTTAAATTTGCGTTGGTACACAGTGCCTGCTTGCAATAAATTCTGTTTAATACATAACTCATTTTAGTCTTCTAAACATCAGTTGAATATACTGTACTTCTAGAATAATGAAATGAATCATACTTGCTTATGTTAATCTAATGACACTCATAGTTTCAGGGGATTTTGAGTAATATTTTGGAGTCACACAAAATCACATTTATGCTGAAAGATACATTTCTGTCATTCACTGTCTGGATCCTTTCAAAAAGCTCTTTGGTTTCCAACTATGGAAGCCTCAAAATAACAAAAACATGCATTAAACAAAACATGCATTAAAAAACTGAAGCCACTAAAAATAAATATATTTTAATTTAATTATATATTTTTAATTATACTTTTTAATATATTTTTTAACAATCGTCATTGTTTATTTATTTTTATATGTGTAAAAATCATTTCAATTAATAAAATATTGAATCGCCATTAAAAGGAAATCATAAAAATGGTGAACAAGCTCTAAAATAATAGCTTGATGTGGCTCCTGGCCCCTTGGGATCATTCTTAAATATAGCCAGCTGAATGACATGATGACACGTTACGACAGACAGACAGACAGACAGACAGACAGACAGATAGATAGAATCAAAATTAAAATGCAAATAACAAAATTCATGTTATTTTTTAGTTAGCACTGTCCTGAGTAAGATATTTTACATGAAAGATATTTACATATAGTCCACAAGACTAAACAATAGCTGAAATTATTAAAATAACTCCCTTCAAAAGTTTGTAAACCCTTGGTTCTAAATACTGTTTGTGGTTACCTGGATTATCAATTACTGTTTTGTTTTTGTTTTGTTTTTCCCCAGAAGAATCTTCCAGGTCATGCATATTCTTCAGTTTTCCAGCAACTTTGAACCCTTTCCAGCAGTCACTGTATGATTTTGAGATCCATCTTTTCACACTGAGGACAATTGAGGGACTTAAACACAACTATTAAAAAAGGTTTAAACATTCACCGATGCTCCAGAAAGGAACAAAATGCATTAAGAGCCAGGGGGTGAAAACTTTTAGAATTAGAAGATCAAGGTAAATTGTACCTAATTTGTATTCTGGAAAACATGCGAGTATCTTCTGTTGCTTTCGAAGGGCAATACCAAATGGAAATTTTGGACATCTTGATCCTGTTCAAAAGGAACAGGATCAAGGCTCTTAATGCATTTTGTTTCCTTCTGGAGCACCAGTGAATGTTTAAACCTTTTTTAATAGTGGAGTTTAAGTCCCTCAATTGTCCTCAGTGTGAAAAGATGGATCTCAAAATCATTGTCACTGCTGGAAAGGGTTCAAATATGCAAAAGATGCAGGAAAACTGAAGAATATGCAGGACTTAGAGGATTTTTCTGTTTGGGACTCATGAACAACCATCACAACCAAAACGTTTGAAGGGGGTTATTTTAATAATTTCAGGTCATGTTAACATCTTTTATGTAAAATATCTTACTTGGAACAGTAGTAAATAAAAAATAAAAATAAAAAACACGATTTTGTATGATGTCTCTTATTTTGTTTAAACTGCAACTCTATGTAAAACACTGGCTTAATTATGGTAACCACAAATAGTAACACTTCATAAAAAAGAGTTAATAACTGCGTCAGACACACAATTGAACTGGAACCCACATCTCAACAAAAGTAACAAAAATCAGTGAACTAATAAGAAATCAATTATGCAATCCCGAGTTCAGTTGACACAACATTAGCGCCCTCGAAATTCAACTGGGAATACTGTCTGTAACTTATAAATTGCATGGACTAGTCCAGCTTTACTGCTGAATGACGAAAAATGCTAAAAGCGGCTATTTAGAACAAGCATTCCGTTAATGCAGTTAGGTGATAAAAGTTGTAAATGTTTCCATGTCTGTGACTTCACTCGTGAGCCTATTATGTGTTTGACATTATAAAACAACATTGTGCGGCTCGTACTGTCTAGCATGACAGCCCATTCATTTGTCATAGCACTTATACTATAATTTTCAGCTTGATATAACGCCTGACGGCGCATGTGAGCGCGATCCCCATTGCTAGTTGGTTTAGCGACGTAGCCTGCCGTACGTCAGCTTTGCCGACAAGGCCCCTATGGCTCAACTGAAACCTCAGTCTGGGATTTCATTCTCTGTGATGAGTCAACATCATAACAGATCTCCAAACAGCAGCGGAATGTATGCAGGATGCGAACATTTGAATCGCAAACATGCTGCCGTCGTCATTAAAACCAGCTAAAGCCTCTATACCCGCAGCTCTCTAAACTTTCACCTGCTGGGACCTGTCAAAAGCACTTAGACGACTATGCTGTACACTTCACAGAGCATTATACATGTGGTCCTCCCCACATAATGCGATGGGAGCGATGCCAAACTCGAACAACCTTGTCTAACATTTGTAGACACTAATGCCATGCAGTGTGCTTGCTTTGCCGTTAGCACCTTTCAAGCACTGTGACCGACTGCGAGGTCCCACTCAAATTCTTTTTTTTTTCCCTGTTTATACTGATAACAGAGCATGCATTTGCTGACCCAGTGGTGATACAAAAGCTGGAACGTAAGCCTGCGCATTAGCAGGTGCTGGTGAACATTAAAAGAAATGCAAAGCAGTCAAAAGAGAGATGGAGTCAGCACACAATCCTGCTGAAAATGATATTCAATCTGGCCCGACCCGCTCAGAATTGTGTCCGACGCAACGGCAGCAACGATGTGAGCATTTTTGGAGAGCGCCCAGCTTATCCTGGCTCCACGCTGGGTGTTGCTGCTATGGCTGGTTATACAATAGCCTCTTTTGCTCATTTGTGCATCTCTGATTTTGTCAGATGGAGGGAAAACAGGTTGCTAAGTAACTATTAAAGGGTAAGGACAATCCCTACCTTCAAAAAAAGAATAAATAATCAAATAAACATATAATTGAAAAGACAAGATGCGAAAGATGAGCTGTGCAGAGTACTGTACTGTTAATTACATTTAGCACGTTTAGTAATTAGCCTGTGACATGAGTTCTAGCATGGTGTTTGATTGTTTGGTTTCTGGGACAATGAAGATCCACAGTAGGAACTGAAAAATGTCTACTAAAAAAAAAAAAAAAACTTTAATGATTCCAAAAATTTAATGTGGTGTAATTATCAGGCAAAAAGCAACATTTTCCTTACAACTTGAATACTTTGCGAGTGTACTTAATCATTATTTTCAAAAATGTTTTTTTTTATACTATTTTTTTATTATGTTTATTTTTTTATAAATTTTTTTTATATAAATATCAAATTATTTACCCATTTTACAACATGAACTAATCCTACCTTTTCATGAGGTAATATTTTCTGATATATAAAAATAAATACATAAAATTCAATCAAATTCAAAATTCAAGAAGGATTTTTTTAGACAAGTAAAAGTCTTGTTTTCAGCAAAAATAAGTCAAAATTAAGCGAGTTTTTGCTTAAAACGAGCAAAATAATCTGACAATGGGGTAAGCAAAAAAATCTTATACTGTTATCAAACAGAAAACAGAGTTATTTTAGTACATTAAGTTTAACTAAATGAAAATGAAAAAAATACTGCCTTGGCAACTAGCTACAGAAACGTTTTCTTTTATTTCAAGTAAATTATTTTTTATGGATTTATTTAATTTTTAGTTAACTAACTGTTTTTTTTTTCTTGCATGTTTATCGAAGGGAAAAAAAAGGTAACTTGTGATTTTTATTTTTTTCCATTTACACTCTTAAAAATAAAGGTGCTTTAAAAGGTTCTTCACAGCGATGCCATAGAAGAACAATTTTTGATTCCACAAAGAACCATTCAGTCAAAGGTTCTTTAAAGAACCATCTCTTTCTCACATGTTTATAATCTGAAGATGTTAAAGGTTCTTCATGGAACCACTTAGACAAAAAAGGTTCTTCTATGGCACCATGAAGCACCTTTATTTTTAAGTGCAGGATGTTTTTCTACTTGACCTAACCCACAAAAATTACTTTTAAAGGTCTAACCCAATTTGATTAAACAACATTTGTGACGCAAATTTACCACATGGGGCATATTTTTGGGTAATGTCTAAAAACACCATGAATGAATTGCATTTTATGTAATTAAAAACTTTAAAGGGACATTAAAATAAGTGTCATGCATTGCCCAGTGCCTTAAACCAATCACTATTCTCTGTTCATAGTTCTACCAAGGTTTTGTCTGTTTTGTAGTTGCCATTTTTAGTATAGAATTTATACATCTCGACATAAGTGGCTGTCACCAAATATTTCACATTTTCATTGGGTATTGTTATGATACAGACATTATTATTTAGATTCTCACAAGCCATCAAGGCAGCTAATTGGTGCAAAAGCAGCTACATTTAACTCAGTTACAAAACAAAAAAAAAGCCTTTTGATTTATGCTTTGGCTGGCCTGGTGGGGTGTTAATCAAAAATGAGGTTCTCTCAACAGCAGCACGCGTATTACCATCAATTAGGCCGGTTCAAGATACAACCCTGAATGTCTTCATAGATAAGAGGCCATTTACTGCACATTTCATTCATAATGTTGTAAGGGGCTACATCTGCTCTGTTATAGAGTAGGGAGGCGATTTTTCTCTGTCCTGAAAATTTCAGAGGCCATTAGTCCTGCGGCTGTCTTTACTTATAAATGTCACTCATAAGGCCACCGCTTCTGTCATTTCTCCATTAAAACTCAATTTTTGCACTTCTTAGTCTTGATAGACTGCCCTCCACAACAGTACTTTATTAAGGGCTGATTGTATAACACTTTGAAAAGAGAGCGAAAATGATATGGAAAAAAATCACATTTGGTTCTCCATCAGAATAAAGTCAGAGCTCTCTCCTGCTTAAAGTCAATTTTTCATTATGCTCAGCTATTGACCTTTCCTCCAACAGGAAGTGCTGCGACTATCTTTGTGAGGATTGTAATTGACAAGATGTCTCTTCTAATAGAAAAATGACCACATTTTCTCACAAGTTAATTATAAATTCAGCGGCCGCCTGTGTGCTGGCAGACGAGACAAGAGCTCAGTAAACCTTGGCCCATGTCAGGCAAACAATCATATCGTCCATTATATCCCTGCCACACACATGCTGATTTTAGAGTTTTTCCTTGTGGGCTGAAAGTTCCTAATCTTATAAATTGCTTTTGGCCAGTTTTGGAAACACACACATACAGTAAAATGTACAGTTGATCCTGAAATCTGTAATCTGTGTTATTCATTCTAAATGATGCCGATCCACTTTTTGTGTGGTGCTAAAGAAATAGTTCAGCCAAAAATGTCACAATTTTGTCATTATTTTTAACATTATTTTCATGGTATAATTAATAAATAGCCAGATATTAAAACCCTATTTATTACAGTGGTTACTCTGAAAAAATACAATAAATGACTTTTAACTAGGCCTACTTTTAAATTCTTAAAGTAAACTTCAACAAAATAATGTACAGTATGAAACATGTGCAATTATTTTAGGATTCAAAAATAAAATTTAAATTAGCAGTGTTTATTATTATCTGATATGTAATGTCTAAACTATAGAATCTGCCAATAACAGGTATAGTAATGATATCTTGCAGTGATACAAGTAAATTGTGTCTGAAATGTAAGTTACTGAACATCATCTTTGTAATTGTCCATTATTATTTTCTTATTTCATGCTTTCTCACAGTCATAACAATAAACAAGCAGCTAACAAATTATCAGACACTATCAGAGTCTGTTATATGTCAAATTATATGTCATATACAAAAATATTGTGAAATATTGTTACAGTTTAAAATAATGGTGTTCTATATTAATATATTTTAAAATATAATTTATTCTTAACTTTTTTTTGAACCTGTGATTCTTTTTTCAGGATTCTTGATGAATAAAACGTTAAAAAGAACAGCATTTATTCAAAATATAAATATTTTCTATAAATAACTTTGCTTTCACTTTTTATCAATTTAACACATTCTCTGTGAATAAAAGTATTAGTTTCTTTAAAAAAGAAAAAGACGAAAGAAGAACAATTTACTTCAAACATTTCGGTAGCATTTAATATTGTTACAAAAGATTTCTATTTTAAATAAACACTGTTCTTTTCAACTTTTTATTTGTTAAAGAATCCTGGAAAAAAAAAAATAAATACAGGTTCCAACAAAATATTAAGCAGCACAACTGCTTTCAACATTGATAATAAATCAGCATATTACAAAATAAATTACATTTTGAAATATATTCACATAGAAAACAGTTATTTTAAATTGAAATAATATTTCACAATATTAAATTTTTTTTCTGTATTTTTGAATATAACTATAAAAAATAATTTCACACAAAATGCCATATCCGCAGTGCTATACTGTCATTTTTTCTCCCTATTTTTACAAACTGCAACAAATGCCAGTCTCCCTTATCTGCAAAATGTGATATATCCGTTCAAACAATCACAGCGCACTGTTCCACGCCATTCCACACACTGTAAACAGTAAAGAAGGCAGTTGTATAAGGCATTGCTTTGTGAGATCGCGGTGAACTAAGATGAGTAACAGCTTTTAATGATTTTTAATGGAGTTTGTTAAATAAAATATTGATTTAATACAACAGTTAAACAAACAAGAAGTTAATATTAAGTGACTTACATTGTCTGACTATAACACTATTGCCTTATTTTGCTTTATTTCATTGTAAAAAATAGTTTGAAACAAAGTCACAACTAAGCCGCTGTGCATCTTCATTTAAACACAGCGGTATTTCGTATATGAATGAACATGCTTTTTTAAACTAATAGTAAGTCAATGATTCAATTGTCCATTCATATAGACAGTCGCTTGCTTTATTCCTGAATGAATCAGCTGTTTAAATGAATCAAATGAATGATATGATTCAGTAATTAAATCAGTGACTTGACGTGACCTACTGGCAGTTTTAGTTTCATTTTCAAAGTACCTTTTCAGCTATTTAAATCCTTTAATATTTCTATAATCAAAATGTTATAATTAAAACACTAATCTCAACATGAATTTATGAACTTGATTGCACGCATGCCACCTCTGAGCCTCATTAAACATGAAAATACACCTACAAGCCACTTTTGTGTTGTTTTGTGCCACCACTGTAGTACAAAATAATTTTGTTATTACTGATTTCATTTGATTGGCAACTTATTCTTATTCTGTTTTTTGAATTAGAAATGTTAAAAAGCTTATAAAATACTTTTACTCTTTTTCTTTTTTTAATGTGACATAAAAGATGACATACTTTTAATTAAGTTCGAAAAATGCCATTACAAAGGTAAAAACTAAATTCCAATTTAATTCACTTTAAGGAGTCAAATATCATTTGATCAGATTTTTTGATCATTGATTAGAAGGTGCTTCTAAAATATTGACTGTGCACCTAAATTTAGGAGCACAAGTGCTCTTAAAAAGAAAATAAGCATATGATGGATTTATTGTATTTTGGGGGGAAAATAATAATCAGTTTTTATAATAATTCTTTGAAAAGAATATAATATATTATATGTGACCCTGGACCACAAAACCAGTCATAAGGTTAAATTTTACAACGATGTACATTGATGTATCATATGAAAGCTCAATAAATAAGCTTGCTATTGGTTTATGGTTTGTTAGGATAGGATAATATTTGCCCGAGATACATCTATTTGAAAATCTAGAATCTGAGGGTGCAAAAAAGTCAAAATACTGAGAAAATCAACTTTAAAGTTCTCCAAATTAAGTTCTAAACAATGCATAGTACTAATCAAATTACATTTTGATATATTTATAGTAGGATTTTTACAAAAAAAATCTTCATGGAACATGATCTTTACTGAATTTCCTAATGATTTTTTGCATAAAAGAAAAATCAATAATTTTGACCCATACCATGTATTTTTAGCTATTGCTACAAATATACCCCAGCGACTTAAGACTGGTTTTGTGGTCCAGGGTCACATATAGAAATCATAATATAGGGGTTTGCAATGACACTCCGTTGGATAAATAATGACAACATATTCATTTTTGGGTGAAGTGTCCCTTTAAATCCAATGCGGACGGGAATCACATCTGCGTCTCGGTGACACAGATGTTTTATACAACTTCAATATCTCAAAGAGAATGTGTCCGGTAATCTAATAATACAGGTGATTTGCTTTGTATTACCAAACAATTCAGGAGACAACGGATCATCTGTCAAGGTAATGAAAACATGACAAGTCTCCTCCGCATACATGCTCATCTGCCCTTCATTTGCCCCCAGCACCTCTCCCTGAACCCTGCGAGTGATAAGAATGACAAACACACTGGGCAAACTTGAAATGATTTAACAGTCTGTGAGAGCCACTCATTCATTTCTGTCTGTAACGGAGCCCATCTGCATTAATGCCCACTGCAGCAGCATCATGGACACTAGCTCCAGACTATAGGCTATTCCATCAGTAAAATGTGGATGAAATGAAAATGTGGGATGGTTTTCCTGTTTGTGTGTTGGGGAGGGCATCTCCTCTACGCTTCAAACTGACCTTTTCCCAGGTGAGATTGAGGCTTTGGCTGAGTGTTCGAGCTGTTTCTGCAAACCCACTTCACTGGTGCCCACTGAAGCAGGGCCGAGCAGTTTAGAGTCGGCCACGTGTCACGGCTGGCTAAAATGGGAAGCACTTGGACACCGATGGTGTGAGGTTTTGGAAAGACCTGTGCTTTGTGCAGCTTTAAAGCATGTTAAATCAAACAAAACTAGACTGGGAGGATTGTACTGAATGTTCTTCTGCACTCTGCTATGGTGCAGAAGTATTGTCTTTGTATTTCCTAACACTGTTGTGTCAGTCAGTCTGTGTCTGAGAACATGTTCTCTCGGTCAAGTGATATATTTGATCCATTCTCGCAACTAAAACTATCAACTAAAACTATCAAAGAGCCCCACAGAGGAGAGTTGGCTGTCAAATTAAGGCACCAAATGTGCAGCGCTGTTCATTTTAGTAAAATGTGGAAGACTATCCAACTTTTTCCTCATCTGAGTGGCAAGCAGCTATCTCAAAAGTTATTCAGCTGTGACTTGATGGACATCCAAGTTGTGGAAGCAGACTTTTGCACATTCTGCTGAATCAATTTATAGTTCACTTAAGGGGAAGTTCAGTAACAAACAGGAAAAATACAAATTGGATTTCTCAAGCAATATGCAAAAGCAAGGTAATCACACAAATGTTAATATTCAGAAAAAAAATATATATAAAAGAGTGAAATTACTTTTAATGTGCTGTCAGCTAAATTGTGTGGGCAAATATATGAAGCACGGCTCTTACAAAAGCCATTTTCAAATCAAGCAACTATCTGCTGGTCAACAAGTCAAATACAATGACTAATTAAATGAAGTGAACTGTGAATTGCACCTTTTTTTTTGTTCTTGAATGAATCAGCATTTTTATAAAAAACAAAAATACCTGAGTGTGTTATTCAATAACTCATTGATAAATGCAGTCACTGAACCAATCATTTACTGATGAATACAATTGTTTTGTTCCTTAATGAATCATTGCTATTGGTCAAATCAGCTGAGTGTATTATTTAACGACTCACTGGTAAATACAGTTACTTGTTTCTTTCCTGAATGAATCAGTGCTTTTGAACTAATGACTTTAGTGTATTATATAATAACTCACTGATGAACATAGACACTTGTTTAATTCATGAATGAATCAGTGCTCAGTTTGGTGTATTATTCAATTACTCACTGATGAATACTATCACTTGTTTCCCTCCTGAATAAATCTGTGCGTTTGAACAAATCAGTTGAGTGTATTATTCAATGACTCACTGATGAATACAATCACTTGTTTCGTGCCTGAATACAGTGCCTTGCAAAAGTATTCATACCCCTTCTTTTTTTTTCACTTCTTTTTTTTTGTTGCAGCATTATGTTAAACTGCTTTAAATTTGTTTTTCCTCACATCAATTTACACTCCATACACCCTAAGAACGACAAAGCAAAACACAGATTTGCTAATTTTACAAATTTATTAAAAATAAAACACTGAAATAAGTACATTGCATAAGTATTCATACACTTAACTCAGTACATAGTTGAAGCACCTTTACAGCCTCAAGTCTTTTTGGGTATGATGTGACAAGCTTTGCACATCTGCATTTGGCAATTATCTGCCATTCTTTGCCTCACCTTTTCACCTCTCAAGCTCTGTCAGCTTGGATGGGGGCTGGCAGACATTTTCTAGAGTCCTAGTTGTTCCAATCGTCTTCCATTATGGATATTGGAGGCTACAGGCTTCTGTGAACCTTCAATGCAGCAGATTTTTTTCTGAACTCTTCCTTAGATCATTGCCTTAACGCAAGTCTGTCACTGAGCTCTACGGGCAGTTATCTTGACCTCAGGACTTGGTTTTTGCTCTGATTTGCATTTTCAGCTGTTAGACCTTTTCTGAGAGATGTGTGCCTTTCTAAATCATACTCATTCAAATGAATTTGCCACAGTTTGCTCCACTCAAAGTGTAGAAACAATTAGAAGCAATATGAATGCTCCCAAGCTGAATTTTGAGTGTTCCAGAAAAGGGTATGAATACTTATGCAGCGAGATCTTTTCATTTTTTTTTTTCTAATAAATTTGCAAATTTATTACAAACATGTTTTGTGCTTTGTCATTATGGTGTATGAGATGTAGATTGATGTGGGGAAAAAAGTAATTTAAAGCAGTTTAACATAATGCTGCTGCAAAACAAAATGTGAAAAAATGAACTTTTGCAAGGCACTATATATATATATAGGCTATATATATGTGTATATATATATCTGTATCTGAATGTTGTGCAACTTCCTTTCACTGCTGATGCTTAATCAAGTATTTAAGCGCAGCTGGTGTGATGTGTTGAACTATCAGCATGGAGGACCTGAATTTGTGGTTTTAATGTGGGTTCGATTTATTCTGTACACACAAACACACACGCTTGAGATGATCATAAACAGAAACTTATTCTTCTGGCTGGTCTGGCTCCTCACTCGCTTACTTGTTGAGTTTGATGTAATGATTATGGCACCCGTGGCTTCAGTTCATCTTAACAGGTTTTAATAAGCTGTTTTGTCTCCAGTCTTTCACTGGCATACAATAACATTTGAAAGGATAATAACCTCAGAATGATTCCTGGCTTACAGCAGCTGTGATTAATGTGTTTGGGTGTGAGGTGATATTACTTGTCCCGTCACAGGGGACATCTGGAACAGGAAATGAACACCGAACCCACAACTAGCCCTGTGCCAGTTAAACTCATGCATGTTTACTGATTTGCATGTTTATGCGTAGCAAGGTTATTATTGTTAACTGAACCAAATAAAAACATTTCTGATACTTTAAATGAACGAAACGTTGAATGAAACAGAAATAATAATTGAGGCAACTTGTGCAACAAAGTAAACTTCTTTTTTTATTATTTAAGACATATTTAAAAAAATATATAAACAACAACAAAAACTTTACAATTGTAAGGGCTGTCACAAATAACGTTTTAATTAAAATGTTTTAATGAAAATAAATGATCTTTAATTAAATTAATTCAAACAATAATAAACCATATTTGATATTATATAAACCAATAAAATAATATATGTACCTTTCTTTCTGTTTTATCCATCCATCCAATCTAAAATGTATTTTTATTTATTTATTTATTTATCATCCATCCAAAATGAATTTATTAATTTTATTTGTGTGATATTTATTTATTTATTCATATAGCATCCATTCAAAATGTATGAGATTGGATATTTTATTTATTTATTTTATATTACAATCAAAAATAAAAATAAAGAACCGTATAGACATTAAAAAAATATACTACTAAAACATTGACTTTACGAATTTGACGAATTAAAAATGTTAATAAAAGCTATACTAGTATCTCAGTCGTAAAGTAACATTTTCATTAAAGTCATGTTAAAATAATAATACTAAACCAAATTGTATATCACAATGTAATAATTATTTTTAACAATTATTGTAATATATTTACATTTATACTTCTAATACTATTATCATGGATATTTTAGTCAGTTGAATTATTTTAGTCCTTAACCATGCATATTATAAACTAATTATTATTTTACACCCCCAGCCCTAAATTTTTATTTACTTATTCAAATTTCACGAATAGTTTGTGTTGCATCATTCTTTCTTTCAAAATTGTATGCTTGAAGCACCCTCTGAGATTTTATAATGCAAATATGATGCAGAATAATTTAAATGACTAATTTTTGCATGTCAATCAATACTTAATTAATATGGCACAAAAGTTCAGCTGTGATCAACGAGTCAAGGTTTGTCTGGTTATCCTAGTCTTGTAACTACACTATCCGACCTCTACTGACCTGCTTTAAAACATATCTGATTCATAATAACTAATATCCCATGGTTTCATGTGTCTGTTTCAGCCTGTGTCCTGGCCGGAGGTCAATGGTGTTGTGCTCAGTTACTCAGCGTCCTGTGGCAGTGATCTTGATTCATCCCAGTGGACCTGCAGTGCTATAAACGCATCCAGACTCTCCTGCGTCCTCACCATCTCTGATGATCCCTGTCACTGCAGTCTGACGGCAACAAACTCTGCTGGGACGTCACCTCCAGCTCACATCTCCATACCTGCACATACACATACAGGTAAATCACTGATGGGATGCTTGAGTGTGTTCAGGATTTTCAGTGGAATTAATGTGCAGCTTATAACAATGGTTGAGATGGTTTCTAGCTGGTCCAGGCTGTTTACTTTTGTCTTTTCCTCTCCATTATTCTGCACAAATTCATCAGGCAGGTTGAGTCATGTTCTCAGCTTGAATGGTAGACTAACATCTTTTTAACTTTTTTTGTGATTGTTTAATTGTGATGCTGATAGGAAAAGTTTATGGGAAATTCTGCACAAAGGTTCATAAAAACAACATTGTTACTGGAAACCATGCGGTCATTAATCCCAAAAGTATGTCCCCTTTCCTGTCTTAGAAGAGCTCCCACCCCCTCAGACTATCAGCGTCACCTCATTGGACGACACTCGACTCAAGTTGGAATGGACAGCCGCGCTGAACCAATCAGAGAGCGGCTTTGTGGTGCAGTGGACTTCTGTGCCTTACACTGAACCAGCTAGTCTGCACTGGGAATATATGAATAAATCTGCAAGGAGTTTTATTCTCACAGGTATATCTTTAACAGTATTATTATTGTGGTATAGTTGAGGTCAAACGTTTACATCCCCCTTTCAGAATCTGCTAAATTATATTTATTTTACCAAAATAGGAGAGATCATACAAAATGCATGTTATTGTTTATTTAGTACTGACCTGAATAAGATATATCACATAAAAAGATGTTTACATATAGTCCACAAGAGAAAATAATCATTGAATTTATAAAAATGCCACTGTTCAGAAGTTTACACACACTTGATTCTTAATACAGTGTTGTTATCTGAATGATCCACAACTGAGTTGTTTGTTTAGTGATAGTTGTTCATAAGTTTCTTGTTTGTCCTGAATATTTAAACTGCCTGCTGTTCTTCAGAAAAATCTTCAAAAAAAGTTCCCACAAATTCTTTGATTTTCAAGCATTTTTGTGTATTTGAACCCTTTCCAACAATGACTATATGATTTTGAGATTCATCTTTTCAAACTGAGGACAACTGAGGGACTCATATGCAACTATTACAGAAGCTTTAAACGCTCACTGATTCTTCAGAAGGAAAAAACATGTATTAAGAGGCGGAGGGTGAAAACTTTTGAAAAGAAAAGAAAAGTGTAATTTTTTCTTATTTTGCTTAAATGTCAGAAGACAAAATAAGTTACATTTAACCTGATCCTTAAATTCTAAATGTTTTTACCCTCCGGCTCTTAATGCATTGTGTTTCCTTCTGGAGCATCAGTGAGCGTTTGAACCTTCTGTAATAGTTGCATCATTGGTTGAAAAGCTTCAAATACACAAAAATGCTGGAAAGCCAAAGAATTTGTGGAACATGGGGGATTTTTCTGATGAACAGCGGGCAGTTGAACTGTTCAGGACAAACAGGGGCTCATGAACAACTATCACTAAATAAAAAACAAACAAAAAACACAGCTGTGGATCATTCAGGTAAAAAAGTATTAAGAATCAAGTGTATGTAAACTTTTAAACTGGGTCATTTTTACAAGTTCAACTATTTTTTTTTTCTTGTGGGCTATATGTAAACATCTTTTATGTTAAATATCTTATTCAGGTCAGTACTAACTGAAAAATAACATGCATTTTGTATGATCTGTCTTATTGTGGTAAAATAATTAACATTTTGCAGATTCTAAAGGGGGGTGTAAAGTTGTGACCTCAACTGTACAGTCATATTGAATGGAAATTTGCGTGTTTTGTCCTTAACTGAAAAACCATGCCTGGTTTTTAAGATACTATATTGCAGTATTTTATTAATAATTATAGTTTATTCATAAAACTAGAACAGAATATTGTTAGTCCATGTTTGAATGTGTGTATGTTTCAGGTCTTCGGCCAGAAGTCCCATATAATCTGTCGGTCGCGAGTCTGTATGGGCGAAAGGCAGGAAGTGACTTGTCAGCTGTTGCTTTCACACAGGAAGGAGGTCAGATATTACACTGAAAAATAAACATTTATTGGAACTAAAGGTGTGGTAGTATGGCCATAAGCCATGCTCAGAAAAAAAAAAATCATAAAATAGAAACGTTATTTTGAGGCATATTACTAATCAAAAATTAAGCTTATATGTATTTACAGCAGGAAATTTACAAAATATCTTTATATCTTTGGCATAAAAGAAAAATCAGTAATTTTGAGTCATACAATGTATTTTTGGCTATTGCTACAAATATACCTGGCTACTTTTTGTTTTGTGGTCCAGGGTCACATATCATCCTTCTGCTAGAAGATCTATATTTTTTAAATATAATTTTTTTTTTTTAATAATTACCAACAATATGTTGCTTTTTTAGATTTTAAAATGTATTTACATAGCAAAACATTGCTTGTTTGTTTATAGTATTTTAAGACTGGATATTAACTGGTCATGTTGCTGCTTAATGCTGGTCCTTTGCTGGTTTATGCTGGTCCTGGACCAGCATTAACCAGCTAAGGACCAGCATAAACCAGCAAAGGACCAGCATAAACCAGCTAAAACCAGCATCCCAGCACCAAAACATACCTAACCAGCATATGCTGGTTTTTTCAGCAGGGTGAACACATATTTTCATAATTAAACTTAGTCTGCAAATAAAGGCACGGTAAATAGGAACATTTAAAGGCATAGTTTACTCAAAAATGAAATTCTGTCATAATTTTCTCACCCTTAAAGGAGAAGTCCGGTGTGATATTGACCTAAAGTGTGTTGAATCATGATACCGAGTGTGAACTTACCCTTCATAGCTCATCTATAAATCTTCTTGTAAATAAACTACAAGTTCTCAATGTCTCGTTTTAAATGTCAGGGCCCTTGGAAGTCTACCAATGAAGTGTGGCGCTACTTTGTGCCTCGTAAATGGTGTAAAACAGTGATTTATTTACATGGCTAGTCCGATGCCCTATTCACCCTCATTGACAACCTGTTGTTAGCATCGGCTAACTAACGCCGGATTTCGGACTGCAGTGGACAAGCCGAGATGAGCTATGAAGGGTAAGTTCACACTCGGTATCATGATTCAACACACTTTAGGTCAATATCACACCGGACTTCTCCTTTAAGTTTTTCTAAACTGCCCTTTAATGCTTTCTCATGTGAATGATCAATGCGTCCCTGTGTTTCAGCGCCCTCTGTCGGCCCAAATATAACAGTGCTGACAACGAGCAGCAGTGGTGTTGTTCTGAAATGGGACCCTGTTCCTTTAGAGAAACTTCATGGCTTTATTCAGAACTACACGGTCCTGTACAGCATAAATGGCAAAGACAAAAGTAAGATGCAAATGTTTCTTTGCAAAAAAAATGTAATCAAAGGGGTGGGAATTAAATAGAACTCTCATGTTTGAGTTTGACGCCTCGTGTTTTTGAAGGTGTGAAGGTAGACGCTCATGTTGAACAGATATCTCTCAGTGGACTGACTGAAGGAACCTATAGCATCTGCGTAATGGCGCATACTGCAGTAGGGGGCGCCACGGGACCCTGTCAGATGGTGGCTGTGGGTAAGAATGACGCCGTGAAGGTTGATTTTTTTAAACATTCTTGCCCGTATAAACACAGTGTTATCTTTGAACCTGTTTGTGTGTGTCCACAGGGCTTGAGGATGTACAAGTGATTCCCATACTGCTGTGTGCACTTCTGCTGTGCTTTCTGATTCTAATCATCCCAGTATGCATGAGGGTGAGGTAAGACAAGTACAATTAGGATTAAAAGAGAACATTAATAAAAGTGGTTATTGCTTTTGCATATAATCTTATTTCAGTATTTATATAATGTGAAAACATGCACTGACATGCTCTCTATAGTCACTGTTTATTGTCATCTTTTAGGATTAAACAGTGTCTGTGTCCGACTGTACCAGACCCTTCAAAAAGCAGCCTGTATATCTGGTCTAACACTAAACCGTGTCAGGTAAGTTATAGAAATATAGTTATTTAGCCGAGTCAGATTAATTAAAACCAACATGCTGTTAGAAGGGGGTACATGGCCCTTATTGCATCAACTATGCAGCTTTTAGTGACAGTACCTCTTGCTGCCTGCAGGGGGAGTTGTTATGTTTGGAAAGAAGTTTACTTCCAGAACAAAAATGTACAGATGATGTACTCACCCCTTTCTCATCCAAGATGTTCACGACTTTCTTTAGTCATGAAGAAATTGTTTTTTGAGGAAAACATTTCAGGATTTTACTCCATATAGTGGACTTCTATGGTGCCCTGAGTTTGAACTTTCAGAATGCAGTTTAAATGCGGCTTCAAACGATCTCAAATGCAGTTGTTAACGATCCCAGCCGAGGAAGAAGGGTCTTATTTAGCGAAATTATCGTTTCTTTATTTTATTAAAATTCATATACTTTTTAACCTCAGACGCTCATCTTGTCTTGCTTTGCCTGAACTCAGTTTTTTTCCGGTTCAAGACAGTTGAAAAACTTGCATCTCATTTTCTCCCTCAACTTCAAAATCACCCTACATCGCTGTTTTACCTTTTTTGTTAAGGGTGTTTGATCTTTTTGACATGTTCACTTTGCAAACACTGGGTTGGTACTTCTGCAGCGATGTAGGATGATTTTGAAGTTGGAGGAGAAAATGAGTTGGGAGTTTTTAGACGTACCCTACCTGAGCGTTTGAGGTTAAAAAGTATATAAATTGTAATTAAAAAAAAAAAAACCTTCTTCCTCGGCTGGGATCCTTTAGAGCCCTTTGAAGCTGCATTTAAACTGCATTTTGGAAGTTCAAACTCAGGGGCACCATAGAAGTCTATTACATGGAGAGAAATTCTGAAATGTTTTTCCTCAAAAAACATAATTTCTTTACGACTGAAGAAAGAAAGATATGAACATCTTGGATGACAGGGGGGTAAGTACATTATCTGTAAATTTTTGTTCTGGAAGTGAACTAATCCTTTAAGATGGGTGTTTTTCGACATACCCGAACTGTCTTGAACCTGAAAAAATTAGTGTTTGAGGTTAAAAAGTATATAAATTGTAATTTTATGAAAAAAATGACCAAGCGTTTACATAAGACCCTACTGTGTTTACAACTGCATTTGGGATTGTGTTTGAAGCAGCATTTAAACTGCTTTTAGGAAGTTCAAACTCGTGGGCAGGGCACCATGAATGAATTGTATTCATTTTAATTAGATTATTGTATAGTCTGTAAGTAGCACAGGTATATTTGTAGCAATAGCCAAAAATACATTGTATCATTTTCCATGAAGATATTTAGTAAATTTCCTAACATAAATATATGCAAACTTAAATATTGATTAGTAATATGCATTGCTAAGAACTTCATTTGGACAACTTTAAAGGCAATTTTCTCAATATTTAGATTTTGTTTTTCAGATTCCAGATGTTTAAATAGTTGTATCTCGGCTAAATATTGTCCTATCCTAACAAATATCCACACATCAATAGAAAGCTTTTTTATTCAGATTTCAGATGATGTATATATCTCAATTAAAAAATTGCCCCTTATGACTGGTTTTGTGACCCAGGGTCACAAATATACTTCAGTGTATCTTTAGTTAGATTTCAGCGCTACTTAAGTGCATTAAGTACAAAATTCATTTTAGCTTAGTCTTAGACTTTAGGTATACCAGTTTATTATACCAAAACTACAATTGCAGGGTGTTTTAATTAAGTCCATAAATGTGTAAAAGTATTTGTAGTATACTTCAAATACATCTTAGTATATTTATTTTTCACTAGGGTATGGTGTGTATGTATGTATAAACAAATCACAACAAGATCAAAATCAGTTTGATTGAGTTTTCTCTTCAATGTTCAACAGCATAAGCTACCATCCTTGTTGCAGATGGGCTCCATCATCTCTGTGGGTCAAACTACAATCTATCAGGATTACGGTGAGAAAGACTACGTACCAGTCCAGGTGCTCACCTACCACACTGTTCCAAGTGACAACGAAACCGAAACCAAGACTTACAACAGCACTTCTGCTATAACATACCAGGACCCCAAACTTACACCAGCTCAAGTTTTTCCAACACATTTCCTCAACCAGAGCTACACCAAACCAGACCAAGTCATTCCTGCTGGATATAAAGAAGACCCACAGCTCTCATCGGACGATCTCTTGTCAGATTCACTCTTCGCCCACAAAAGCAATCAAACTGATTTATGTGGCTACATCCACGTGTCCCAGAGCTACGCGCCGTTCATTACCACCATAGATGCATACAGGACTCTCAACCTGGATGAGTGTCCACATTTCCTACAGGTTTTACCGGAGGACACCAACAAGTAGTTCACTGAAGCGTAGACAATGAGTCTTACGTGACTGGGATTTCACAATCCCACTCTCTCCAGCCCGCCAAAACATAAGACCCCGTATCGGCCACCATCTTTGTGTGCTTCTGATTGACAGATACACACAGGTGTGTGCTGTAATGGGATGGTTGGAACGGCGTAAAACTGGGTGCAGTTAAAATCAGAAACTTGTCTACTCTGTAAACTGTCCAGTGTAGACAGTTGCAGTCAATTATAATAATTGGACTGGGTTTACAGTAGTTTCATGGGCAGGTTCAAGAGATTGCATCCGATTGCTGTTTGGCCTGACACTTGAAAATGAATTGTGAACATTTTCCAAACAGCCTAGTCTAGGTCAAGGACACCACATGAGGGCCGCTAGTCATTTCCACATGACACCTATTTCACAAAACCACTTTGGTCTTGTGTCAAACGTGCATAAACTGCTGATACCGGTCGCCAGATGCGTGGAAAAAATGTGCTGGTAAAATTTGCTTTTGTTGCATGGAAACTTGGCCTATATTTGCTATTTCTGAGATAAAACAGTGGCATTTTACTGGGGACATCACATTGCTTTTCTTGTTCGTATTAGCAAATGGTGCTTGAACAATACAAGTGTCCACATTATGGTACTTTTCATATTGTGATATTTGGTTTACTATTACAGTTTTAATGTGAAATGAATCGTAAACCCTCTCCTTTCTGCCAAACAGCCTCAGATTGGACAACACATTCCCCTTTGTGGGACTGGTGCGATCATGAACACCTTGGAGTTATATGGGCCTGTTTAACTAAAGAAGAACTGATTGTTGTGTTTTTATTGTGTATTATCGATGTAGCACTGATATAGCACTGCTGCTTGTGTTACACCTGTTGTCTCCTGCTTTCTGCTCTGTCCTGGTTTCCTCTGTTGGCCTTTTTGCTGATAGATGAGTTGGTTTGTGACAGTTTTGGATATCAGACAAAATACTGTATTAACTAGTTTTGGATATCAGATGGAACCCAAGCCTAACTAGTTTTAGACATCAGACAGAGCTCTGTCTCAACTGGTTTTGGATATTAGACAGAACTCTGTTAGCTGGTTATGGATATCAGACAGAATTTAATCAAACTGGTTTTGGATATCAGACAGAACTCAGTCCTAACTAGTTTTAGGTATCAGACATGACTAAATGTTAACTGGTTTTGGATTTCAAACAGAATTCAATCAAACTGGTTTTGGATATCAGACAGAACTCAATCACAAATGATTTTAAAAATCAGTCAGAACTCAACCACAACTGGTTTTGGATATCAGACAGATCTCAATCCTAACTAGTTTTAGGTATCAGACATGACTAAACGTTAACAGGTTTTGAATATCAGACAGGACTAAATGTTAAATGGTTTTGGAAATCATACAGAGCTCAATCCTAACTATTTTTGTTATCAGACAGGACTAAATGGTAAATGGTTTTGGACATCAGACAGAATACAATCACAACTGGTTTTGGATATCAGACAGTACTCAATCATGGTTTTAGGTATTAGACAGAACTCATTTACAATTCTGTTAACTGGTTTTGGATATCAGACAACTCAATCACAACTGGTTTTAGGTATCAGACAGGACTAAATGTTAGCTGGTTTTGGACATCGGACACAACTCAATCACAACTGGTTTTAGGTATTAGACAGGACCAAATGTTAAATGGTGTTGGACATCACGCAGAACTCAATCACAACTGGTTTTAAGTATCAGACAGGACTAAATGTTAACTGGTTTAGAATATCAGACAGAACTCAATCCTAACTGGTTTTAGGTATCAGACAGAACTCAATCCTAACTGGATTTAGGTATTAGACAGAACTCATTCCTAACTGGTTTTAGGTATCAAGACAAAACTTAATCGTAACAGGTTTTGGATTTCAGACAGAGGTCAATCCTAACTGGTTTTAGGTATCAGACTGGACTTAATGTTAACTTGTTTTGGACATCAGAACTCAGTCCTAACTGATTTTGGATATCAGACAAAAACACATTTTAACTGGTTTTGGATATCAGACAACTCAATCACAACTGGTTTTAGGTATTAGACAGGACCAAATGTTAAATGGTGTTGGACATCACGCAGAACTCAATCACAACTAGTTTTAGGTATCAGACAGGACTAAATGTTAACTGGTTTTGGACATCGGACATAATCACAACTGGTTTTAGGTATCAGACAGGAATAAATGTTAACTGGTTTTGAATATCAGACAGAACTCAATCCTAACTGGTTTTCTGTATCAGACAGCACTAAATGTTAACTGGCTTTGGACATCACGCAGAACTCAATCACAACTGGTTTTAGGTATTAGACAGAACTCATTCCTAACTGGTTTTAGGTATCAAGACAAAACTTAATCGTAACAGGTTTTGGATATCAGACAGATCTCAATCCTAACTAGTTTTAGGTATCAGACATGACTAAACATTAACAGGTTTTGAATATCAGACAGGACTAAATGTTAAATGGTTTTGGAAATCATACAGAGCTCAATCCTAACTATTTTTGTTATCAGACAGGACTAAATGGTAAATGGTTTTGGACATCAGACAGAATACAATCACAACTGGTTTTGGATATCAGACAGTACTCAATCATGGTTTTACGTATTAGACAGAACTCATTTACGATTCTGTTAACGGGTTTTGGACAGCAGACAAAACAATTCTAACTGGTTTTGAATATCAGACAAAAACACATTTTAACTGGTTTTGCATATCAGACAACTCAATCACAACTGGTTTTAGGTATTAGACAGGACCAAATGTTAAATGGTTTTGAATATCAGACAGAACTCAATCCTAACTGGTTTTAGGTATCAGACAGAACTCAATCCTAACTGGATTTAGGTATTAGACAGAACTCATTCCTAACTGGTTTTAGGTATCAAGACAAAACTTAATCGTAACAGGTTTTGGATTTCAGACAGAGGTCAATCCTAACTGGTTTTAGGTATCAGACTGGACTTAATGTTAACTTGTTTTGGACATCAGAACTCAGTCCTAACTGATTTTGGATATCAGACAAAAACACATTTTAACTGGTTTTGGATATCAGACAACTCAATCACAACTGGTTTTAGGTATCAGACAGGAATAAATGTTAACTGGTTTTGAATATCAGACAGAACTCAATCCTAACTGGTTTTCGGTATCAGACAGGACTAAATGTTAACTGGTTTTGGACATCACGCAGAACTCAATCACAACTTGTTTTAGGTATCAGACAGGAATAAATGTTATCTGGTTTTGAATATAAGACAGAACTCAATCCTAACTGGTTTTAGGTATCAGACAGGACTAAATGTTAACTGGTTTTGGATATCACGCAGAACTCAATCACAACTTGTTTTAGGTATCAGACAGGAATAAATGTTAACTGGTTTTGAATATCAGACAGAACTCAATCCTAACTGGTTTTAGGTATTAGACAGAACTCAATCCTAACTGGTTTTAGGTATTAGATAGAACTCATTCCTAACTCGTTTTAGGTATCAGATTGGACTAAATGTTAACTTGTTTTGGACATCAGACAGAACTCAGTCCTAACTGATTTTGGATACCAGAAAAAAACACACATTTTAACTGGTTTTGGATATCAGACAACTCGATCACAATTGGTTTTAGGTATCAGACAGGACTAAATGTTAACTGGTTTTGGACATCACGCAGAACTCAATCACAACTGGTTATAGGTATCAGACAGAAATAAATGTTAACTGGTTTAGAATATGAGACAGAACTCAACCCTAATTGATTTTAGGTATCAAGACAGAATTTAATCCTAACAGGTTTTGGATTTCAGACAGAGGTCAATCCTAACTGGTTTTAGGTATCAGACTGGACTAAATGTTAACTTGTTTTGGATATCAGACAGAACTCAGTCCTAACCTATTTTGGATATCAGACAACTCAGTCACACCTGGTTTTAGGTATCAGACAGGACTAAATGTTACCTGGTTTTGGACATTGGACAGAACACAGTCTTAACTAGTTTTAGGCATCAGACTGGACTAAATGTTAACTGGTTTTGAACATCAGACAGAACTCAATCCTAACTAGTTATAGGTATCAGACATAACTCAATCCTAACTGAATTTTGGTATTAGACATAACTCAATCCTAAGTGGTTTTAGGTATCAAGACAGAACTTAATCCTAACAGGTTTTGGAATTCAGACAGAACACAGTCCTAACTTGTTTTAGTTATCAGACAAAGCTGCTTTTTAACTTGTTTTGGATATCAGAAGTCAATCACAACTGGTTTTGGATATCAGACATAACTCCATTAACTGGTTTTGGACATCAGAGAATTCCATCACAGTTGGTTTTGGACAACAGACAGAACTCAGTCCTAACTAGTTTTAGGTATCAGACAGGACTAAATGTTAACTGGTTTTGGATATCTGACAGAACTCAATCACAACTGTTTTTGAATATCAGACAAAACTACAGATCCAATCTTTTAACAAGATCCCACCTGAGGACATCTATTTTATCTGGTGAAATTACCACATTTGTGTTGTCAGCCTAAATATAAATGTAAGCTATTTTAGTATTTTACCTGGAAATCTGTGAAAAACATCATAACCCACCTGATCTGAACTATATATACATAGTTTCATTTCCTAATGAAAATATTTGAGCAATATCATTCCAAAATAATGTCAAAGGTTTATTTTTGTGAACTGTATCCGAAGACAAACCAGATTTCTGCGGAAAAGGAAAGGACAGTGAGAGGGACACTCGGCATCGGGAACATTTTGTTGGGAATGCTGTGGCTTCGGGCCAGAGTTCACCACCGCTGGTCCCATCTTTCCTGCGACTGGAATTCCCGATAAAGTCCCTCTTTGTTTGGACAGAGACGGGCCAGGTCACACATACATCCGGCTCCAGAGAGTTGATCTTTGGCGACAGGAGTGCAGATCGGCCGCGTGCCAGAGCTGGTGCAGCAATATTTATTGGTGATGAAATGTGCTATTGTTGACAATAGATGGATATTCACACTGACCTGCCAGAGCCATGCGGACTGTTAGTGCATAACATGCTCCATACATTCCACCATTCCATCAGGAATTTTTCAGCCTGTGAATATAGCTCAAAAAGGACTAAATTAATGCCTAGAACACTATTTAACATTACTGTCGTGATGTTGAGAAACTCAAGACTGTACAGTATGTATATATTCTGATAAAGCACATGTTATTGTTATTTGTCTAATAAAGTGAACAGAAAATCACCTTGTGTTATTGTTATCTCAAGTCACGAAGGTTAATATTCGAAAGTAAACACTGGAAATCTTCCTTAATTTGATCAAATTTGTGCATATTTATATATAAGCTATACTCGTATCGAGCACTTTGAAATGCCGGCTTTTGTTGGACTTTGGTTATATTTACTGATACGTCTTGGGTGTGGTGATTGATCATAGGTGAATTTCTTTGCACTTTGACTGCTCTGCAGTGGAGATCTTCTGTGCGTGAAAAAATTAGTGTAAAAAGTCACTTTTTTTGCGTGTGTACACATTTATTAACTTTGGGTATTTCTGTATTTAACTTCCCTAACATCAATAGAACAATAGCACAACCTGACAAAACATCCTTGGGAAGAAGGAAGAAGGTTCATAAAAGGGCATAATAATAATAAAAAAAGCATTTTTTGAGAATTCCGTCCTTCAAACTAAAATATCATTGTGTTATTGTTATATGTGCTGCATTAAAGAGTGTTCACAATAAAACCACACTAACATACATTCACAATATGTTACATAATGAAAGTAAAAGGCTGGATTGTGTTATCAGGACAATGTTTTTTACAGAAATAAAAGGTCGAGGCAAGTTGCATTTTAGATGATTTATCAACATTTTTCTTCATGTAAGAGCAGAGTAAATTTTATGGGTTTGGTTTCCGGTCTCATTCGCATCCAGCTATTTTTAGCTGCACAAAACAGCTTGTTTTGCTACTTAATATTGTAAATTGGTGTGTCTTACCGTATTATTTTAATATATCATATTAATTATGAACACACTAGTTTGTAGTGCAAACAGTTTTACCATTTGCTGCATGTTGTTATAGTGGCTAATGAACCAGAAGTCTCACTATAAAATTACTCCTGCAACATAGAAAAGGTTAAATACAGTTTATTAATTATAAATAGCCAAAACTATTGTTACTTTTACATTTTCTATTAAGTTATTGTATAGCGGTTTTACAGTGTTTACATTTAGGCTATAATAACTGTTTAATTGCAGTTTTGGTTGTGACAACTTGCCCCACCACAAAGGTCAGTTACCCGGATGCGCAGCCAAATTGGAGATACTCAGATGTAAACAACAGCATGGATTGGACAGTTAATGTACTACTGAATACGTTGTGCTAATTTATGCTGTCTAAACCATGGGAAAAATGTGTAGAAGCTGCTAAAGAAATATTTAGGCGCAATATTTTGAAAAACTAAAGTTAATAGGTGGTAAAAATACATACAAGCAGAATTAATTAAGATATTAGCCTAATATTTGACCTACCTGACCGGAAATGATAAAGGCAAACACGAATGTTATTAAGATTCTTGCCCTGGAAATCCTGGTTCAGTTTGGCCAAAATACAAATGCCTTCCTCAGCGTTTTGCACTCTTCTCCTTGATTTGTTATAATTTTTGGCAGTCTATAATACTCCAAATGTTTTTCCCGGTCTGACCGACTAATACAGCCCAAAACATGACAATAACTGACGATTTTCAGCAGCAATAATTAGCAAAATATGCAAGTTTAATTTGGTTTGGTGGCATTGTTTTCATTCAGTGTGCCAATATGGCCGATTGATGAAGGGTCATGAAACACAACTTTATTAGATTAAATTAGGCTAACTACAATTACTATTATTACATTTGATAAAATATAGGTTACTTATAATTACGTATACATTTTTTAATAACATAAATTATATACAATATATAAATTATAATCGACATCTGATTTAACAATTAGGTAGTGATTAATCGTCATTTATGAATACATTAACACTAGAAATATTATAAATACTTTCATATACACTATCGTTCAAAAGTTTGGGGTCAGTAAGACTTGTAACAGTCTTTAAAGAAGTCTCTTCTGCTCATCAAGGCTGCATTTATTTGATTAAAAATACAGAAAAAAACTGTAATATTGCAAAATGTTTTTAAAATATAAAATAATGTTTTTTTTATTTTAACATACTTTAAAATAGAATTTCTTCCTGTGATGAAAAGCTGAATTTTCATCAGCTGTTACTCCAGTCTTAAAGGTTGTATCAGCGATTTCTAGCCTAAAAATAAAGTGTCAATTTCAGCTGACCTTTTTTCACGATCCGCTCGCTGCCTGCCCCATAAATTGTCTGTGAAAAAACCGCGTCTCTCTGGTCAGCCTAGGGTCCGAGATATGCCAAAAAAACAATCGGCACTACCAACCTTTCCACACATAAACAAACATTGTTCCAACCAATCAGCGTCAGGGGTTTGGTGTTGTGGACTTTCGCTCCGCCTCCCTCACATCCCTGCACCAGTAGGAAAGTCCACAACACCAAACCCCTGACGCTGATTGGTTGGAACAATGTTTGTTTATGTGTGGAATGTTTGGTAGTGCCGATTGTTTTTTTGGCATATCTCGGACCCTAGGCTGACCAGAGAGACGCGGTTTTTTCACAGACAATTTATGGGGCAGGCAACGAGCGGATCGTGATGAAAGGTCAGCTGAAATTGACACTTTGTTTTTCAGCCTAGAAATCGCTGATACAACCTTTAAGTGTCACATGATCCTTCAGAAATCATTCTAATATGCTGATTTATTATTAGAATGATCAATGTTGGATAATATCAACAGTTGTGCTGCCAAATATTTTTTGGAACCTTTTTTTTTTTTTTCAGGATTCTTTCATGAATAACAAGTTTAAAAAGTACAGTGTTTATTCAAAATATAAATATTGTATAACAATGTAAATTATTTATTATTAACTTTTAATAAACTTTTAATTATTAACTTAATACATCCTTGGTGAATAAAAGTATTAATTTCTTTTTAAAAAAGTATGTATGTGTTCGCCTGAACACAAGGCAAGGCAAGGCAAGTTTATTTATATAGCACAATTCATACACAATGGTAATTCAAAGTGCTGTACATAAAAAGAATTAAAATCATAATATCATAAAAACCATACAAAAATAAAAATAATAATCACAACAATAAAAAAAACAGAGAATTTAAGATGATTTAAAAATTGAATTAAAATCACAATGTTAGTTTGAACGGGTTAATCTTGTATTATATGTTGAACTCCAGTGTGTGTGAGTGAGAAAGAGAGAGAGCGAGATAGAACACCCATAACGTCAGTAGTGGGCGTGTACCTGAACTAGTAAAGTCTCTTCAAACTGTTCGTGGTTCAGTCTCCACTCTTCAGGCGTCTTGTTCACTCGCGTGAAACTCGCGTCCGTGAAAACACGCAGCGCGGACGCGTTACATCATCAGCGCACCTTAACGCAGGTGACACACACAGGACACCCGGAAGAACAAGCGCATCGACTATCACACAGGTCACTTAAGTTTCAGTTAAGCCCAGAAGAGTCGAGCAGATCACAGTCATGTCAGAACTCAAGAAGAACAAGCTGTTTATTGTGCTGATGGATGTCGTGTGTGTGCTTGTGGGTAAGTTTGATCTTTTGTTACATCTGCATTTCTGTCCTCCATGATCTCAGGCAGATGGTTGTGAAATCCAGCCTTCCAGAGTTCACCAAAGTTCACCTGACACCTTTAACTGTTGCTTTCCATTGAGTACAAGCACATTCAATCTGGGCTAGTGACTATGACAGTGCTGAGTATTAAAAGGAAATGCCATTTAAAATTTGTAAAAAGTTTTTATAAATGTTTGAAACAAGTTAATACCTTTTTCTATTTTTTTTTTTTTGTAAATGTCCAAAATGAATAAATATAGATTCATTTATTATTTATTTGTGTACAAATAATGTGTTAAACTTTTCTCATCAAAGTTACTCAATTTGACATGAACATTCATGTTCATAAAAGGTCAAAGGTCAACATTTTAGTGTGAAAATAAAAGATTTATAAGATTTTTTTTAATGAATTTCAGTTTGACACTATCAGTCACATTTTTTATTTAAATGCATTTATTTGATTTTTTTATGTGAAATATTGTACTATTTAAAATAGCTCTTGACCCAGGACCACAAAACCAGTCATAAGGTTAACTTTTACAAAACTGAAATGTATACATCATATGAAAGCTCAATAAATAAGCTGCTTTCTATTGATGTATGGTTTGTTAGGATAGGACAATATTTGGCTGAGATACATCTATTTGAAAATCTGGAATCTGAGGGTGCAAAATAATCAAAATACTGAGAAAATCACCTTTAAAGTTGTCCAAATGAAGTTCTTAACAATGCATATTACTATTCAAAAATTACATTTTAATATGTTTACAGTAGGAATTTTACAAAAAAATCTTCATGGAACATGATCTTTACTTAATTTCCTAATGATTTTTGGCATAAAAGAAAAATCAATAATTTTGACCCATACAATGTATTTTTGGCTATTGCTACAAATATACCCCAGCGACTTAAGACTGGTTTTGTGGTCCAGGGTCACATGTTTTAAAATGTCATTTATTCCTGCGATCAAAGCTTCATTTTCAGCATCATTACTCCTGTCTTCAGTGTCTCATAATCCTTCGGAAATCATTCTAATATTCTGATTTGCTGTTCAAGAAACATGTTTTATTATTATTGTTATCAGTATATAAAACAGATGAGAATTTAATTCAGGATTCTTTGATGAATAGAAAAAATCCAAAGATCAGCATTTGTCTGAATAAAAAAACGTTTGTAACATTATACACTATACTATTCAAAAGCTTGAAGTCAGTCAAAAGTGATGATAAAGGCATTTATAATGTTACAAAAGATTTCTATTTCAGATAAATGCTGATCTTCTGAACTCATTAAAGAAACCTGAAAAAAAATTCCGCTCGGCTGTTTTTAACCTATTAATAATAATAAATGTTTCTTGAGCAGCAAATCAAAATATTAGAATGATTTCTGAAGGATCATGCGACTGGAGTAATGATAAAATTCTGCGTTGAAATTGAAGGAACAAATTACATTTGAAAATATATTCAAATAGAAAACAGTTGTTTTAAATAGTACAAATATTTCACTCTTTTTTTTTTTTTCAATGGATATCCAAACTTTCAACTGGTGACTGTCTAATTTACCCATAGTGACTGACTGGTGTATACACTGTATGAGGTAAATGTTGAGCAATATAATGCCTCAAGTGTTAAGTTTATATGTCTAGTGTAACATTCCTCCCAAGTGTGTCATAATCGATAACTATGTATTTCATCCCAAAGTAACAAATGTAGAAATTACAGAAACGTGCCAAGATTGGGTGGAGAAATCTGACATTGCAAGTACTTTTAAACATTGTGTTTCCCTTACTACGTATACGATGGTTGCATCCTGTATGTGAATATGATAGTTGTTCAGTAACATAGTATACAGTTGAGTCGAAAAATCTAAGACTACTATTGAAAATATACAGTTGAAGTCAAAAGTTTACATACACTTGATTCTTAATACTGCATTGTTACCTGAATGATCCACAGCTGTGTTTTTTTGTTTAGAGATAGTTGTTCATGAGTCCCTTGTTTGTCCTGAACAGTTAAACTGCCTGCTGTTCTTCAGAAAAATCCTTTAGGTCCCACAGATACTTTGGTTTTTTAGCATTTTTGTGTACTTGAACCCTTTCCAACAATGACTGTATGATTTTGAGATCCATCTTTTCACACTGAGAGACTCATATGCAACTATTATAGATGGTTCAAATGCACACTGATGCTTCAGAAGGAAACCAGTGCATTAGGAGCCTGGGGTGTAAACTTTTGAACGTAACGAAGATACATTTTTAAAAATTTTATTTTGCCTAAATATCATATTCTGTTCATGTAGTACTGCCCTTCAGAAGATACTTGCATGTTCCCCAGAAGACAAAATAAGTTAAGTTTACTCTGATCTTTAAATTCAAAAAGTTTTCAACCTCGGTTCTTAATGCATCAGTTTTTTTTCTGAAGCAGCAGTGAGTGTTTGAACCTTCTGTACTAGTTGCATATGTGAAAATATGGATCTCGTAATCATACAGTCATTGTTGGAAAGGGTTCAAATACACAAAAATGCTGCGGGACCTGAAGGATTTTTCTGAAGAACAGCAGGCAGTTTAACTGTTCAGGACAAACAAGACAGACAAACAACACAGTATTAAGAATCAAGTGTATGTAAAATTTTGAACAGGGCCATTTTTATAAATTCAACTATTATTGTGTCTTGTGGACTATATGTAAAGGTCTTTTATGTGAGGTATCTGATTCAGGTCAGTACTAGATAAAAAATAACATGCATTTAGTATGAGCCCTCTTATTTTGGTATAATTAACATTTTGCAGATTTTGCAAAGGTGTATGTAAACCTTTGACTTCAACTGTTAATACTAACAATTGCATTGCAATATTATATTGTGACCTGATGATCATGATTTCAGTTGATAACGTTACACTGTCATCAATCAATATTTTTACCATCTGATAAAATCATTTTGAAACCATTGCACCATGGAGCTTCTCATACGTTCAGAGCTTGTTCACACATGCAGTGCTTTATTTGAAATGAATCAGTCTTAAAAAAATGGGCACTCTTTATTTCCATAATGATTAGTTCAGATGTAGCAATCATTATAACTGTGGCTGACATGTCCCCCCCCCCACCCCCCGCTTTGATTAGAGCTCTTTGTTGTGAAGATTCAGCTTTATAGTTCCCTACTACCTATTGAGGCAGCACATAATAACACCTGTAATGTTACACCGGTGAAATGAACCACGCAAGCATTATCAGATGCACTCAGCTGTATCCTCTGAAGCATAAATCAGCACAGTAACAAAGGCGACCTTTAGGAGTGTCTCCATCAGTGCTTGATTACAGCTGAAGGGAACAATGCCTTCTACATACTGCAGCTCATATATGCTTCACTTCATCTGTGTGGTCTGTCCAAATGACTCAGCATGGAGTGAATAGCATTTGTAAATCAGTTTGACTTGGTTCACTAAGTGTGAGTCAGATTTACAACCAAGAAGCGTTCATTAACAGCTGCTGACTCAGCAGATTCTCTCACAGATGAGATCTGATGAGTCTCAAAATCAGGATATCAGAGCCAAGGATTGGTTTGTTGGGATCTGTTTTCACTTAAGCAACAGTTCCCCCGAAAATGGTGATTCTGTCATCATTTGCGTTTCAGCAATGACAAAAGGAGCAGTAAAAGCCCTGTAAAGCAGCCGTATGACTTATGCATGATATATAACTATCAGACAGAAAGTTTTTCAGTTTATTCCTCATACAAATGGCTTCAAAAGACTTGTCTTTGAGTCATATGGAGTACTTTTATATAGTCTGCAACAGTGCCCCGCTTTTCAGCGACTTTAGCTCTTTGTCGTTCTTTTTTTAACAATGGAATTTCAATTTTCTTTGTTAAAGAGTTATGCAACCACTTATCATCTACGAGGTGAATCAGAACATTGTAAATTGCAAATGTTGATTTGAAGCAGAAACCTTGAATATCCGACAATGAGACAAAGGTACATGAATATACTTAATGGCTTTAATGAGGGAATTCAAGGACTACAATGAATCAAATTAAAGATGATGGAGAAATATGTGCAATTATTGATTTAAAGGGATAGTTCACCTAAAAATTTAAATTCTCGTATGATTTATTCACTGTCAAGTTGTTCCAGACCGGTATGAGTTTCTTTCTTCTGTCGAACACAAAAGAAGATATTTGTGAAGAACGTTGATTAGCAAACAAGTCATTGAAAAAAATAATATGGAAGCCACTGGCTACCATCAGCTGTTCATTTTTGGATGAACTATCCCTTTAAGATGTATTTTATATATTATGTTTTATTGCAAAATGTGCATATATATGATAGCTTATCTTAGTAAGGCTAAGATTTTGGATACTTTTGGTGTAATTTTTTTTGTCCCTCTTGGTGAGGATGTAGTTGCAGAATTGTTTTGTTTTCCAATAATTCCAATAATAGTTGTTAAACATTAGTATTTTACAAATAAGCTTTAATAAAAGCGTATACCATTGGTTAACAACCTTGTAGCTCACAGAAGGTCTGTTTTTAATGTTAAGTTATTTTTATGCGGAGAAAATTGTGATTTTTGCTTCCTTTAGCAGTTTTGGCCTTTTTTTTAAGTAATAAATGTATTTATTGATTGATTTATTGGTTTATTTGAATAAATAACAACAAAATGTTATATTGTGGTTGAAGTTTTACTTTAAAACAACTGTAAACAAGGCAAATGCCTATATAGTAGGGTTGGGTTTTGACACATTTGATTTGATTCTGATTCGCAAGCTTGCGGTTCAGTTCGATTTCTGATTCGATTCAATCTTGATCATTTTGGATATATATATATATATATATATATATATATATATATATATATGAGTTACAGTACATGGCAAATTTTCTCTAGGAAAACAAAAATCCTAAAAAACTAATGCTGTAAAATATATACGAGAATCAGTTGGTAGGCTTCTACTAAAATATTGAAGATTAAAATTAACTGATTTTTATACAAATTTATATACTTAAAATGACACTCAGTTATAGTTATACTTATAGTAGTTTTACAATTACATAATTATATTTCTAATCAAAATCGTTTTTTTAAGAAATATAACCATTTATGACATGGCTGTCTTAAAAACTTAAAAACAAGTTTATGGTCACCAAATATGTTTTTTTCGTAGGTAAATGTGACGTAACATGACATCGTTTGCAAGCTGTTATATATTTAAAACGCTGATTGAGCGATTACATAAAGATACGGATTTCAGAAAGTTGTACTCTTTCTTTTAAAATACCTTAGATGTTTATTAATCCGTTTACGTGGACGTCAAACTTCCATTTCTCTTGAACTGAGATGCTACAGTGACCTGTAACTCCATGTTAAATGTGCCAAAACGGCATTTATTGTTTGAATACTGCAATCAAATAGACAGAATTTGAAATTTGAGACTTTGTTTCATATGAAAAGTGAAAAAGCTGTTTGTGATTTATTTAATTACATTAATTACTCACCCTCATGTTGTTTCAAACCCTTAAAGGATAACTATTGCCAAAATGCAACCAGGGCTGTTTTTTTTTTTTTTTTTTTTTTACTGTAAACGAGACAAACATATATCTAAAAGCATAATTACGACAAACGAGCCGTTTTTGAGATTGACCATGATTTCGTTTTGTAGTCAATGGCCGGTGAATGGGAATACTAGGGGCATAACTTTGAGCGCATCAAAATCTATATTTTTACAACACTAAGAAGGCTCGACACACCATGAAACTTTGCTCGAAGTATCGCCTGGGTCTCTACACATGAACTCCAGCATTGAGAACATTGTTTGTGTACACAGAGTTTACTAAAATCGACGCTTCTTGACTGGCAAGACGGCTGCGAGTGGAAACCCAAACAGTGAAAGTGAGTTGTTCAAAACTTTCTTTTTAGTAAACTCTGTGTACACAAACAATGTTCTCAATGCTGGAGTTCATGTGTAGAGACCCAGGCGATACTTCGAGCAAAGTTTCATGGTGTGTCGAGCCTTCTTAGTGTTGTAAAAATATAGATTTTGATGCGCTCAAATGTATGCGCGGTGAATCTCTGACAAGCTACGCCATATCGCGCTAAATATCGAATGCGATATTAAGCTCGATATGGCGTAGCTTGTCAGAGATTTACGTTTCTGTGTATCAATTGCCGCTCCAGCGGAACCTGATGTTCCTTCCCAACATAGCTTTGCAGCTGAAAACTCTTATTATATTCTCATAGTGATACACACGTAATACGAATAAGTTACCAAATATAAATATAATCACTTAAGCACATAGCACACTTCTCCAGGTAGATTACATTAAACAGGCAAAAACTCTCAAGGAGTATACAAAAACTCAGCACGCCGCATAACAGCTTGCTGCCGCAAGTGAAGGAACCCGCCATCTCTCTTAAACCAGCTGGACTGCCTCTGATTGGTTCTGGTGCTCCGCCCTAATGATGACTGACAGATGAGTCAGCCAGTCACAGCGACCTAGAGGTGGGATTAACAGAAAGAAAACTCAATGAACGCACAACACACGTGTAGTGCATCAGCGAGTAAAAGCATCAACATTCCCACGCCAGCGAAACGCACGTGGAACGTAACAGGAACGCACGTGATGGAGATTTACTACAAATCAAAGCACCGGCTTCATTGACTAAACGCGCCTCACAATATCGTTCGATATATTGCACAGCCCTAGTTGAAGGCTTCTGTTTTTACACCAAATAAAGGCTACGTTATTGTAGAACAATTGTACAACAATTAAATTTGTGTTTCATCTGAGTTTCATCTGACCATAAAACAGAAGACCAGAAGTCTTCAGCAGAGCCCAGATTCATCAGGATGGCCTTGGTGGTGATCCTTGGATTCTTTTTTACCTCTCTGACTATCCTCCTGGCCAGCTCAGGTGTCACTTTTGGCTTCCGACCACGTCCTCTGAGAGTTTCTCACTTGTATTTTTTAATAATAGTTTCCACTGTAGCCACTGGAACTTCAAAACATTTAGATATGGTCTTATAGCCATTTCCTGACTTGTGAGCAGCCACAATGCGCAGCCGCAGGTCCTCAGTGCTCATTGCTTTAGAACAGCTTGGACTATTTGGAATGGTATAGAACTTTGGATTTTCCCATAGACTGTGACAGTTTGCAAATGGTATGAAAGATTTTGGACATGCCACTTTTTGTTCAAATGTAAATAAAAGCTGAGAAATATATTTTTCCACAATGATGCCTCTTGTACATCATCTTATCTTTTGGGAGAAGCCTGTGTCATTTCCGGTAAAAAAAAAAACCTTGCTGGTTGAATAAAAGTAACTTTAAGTCAGAATTTGTCAGGGGTATGAATAATTTCGGGCTTGACTGTATATTATTTACCCAGCTCTACTATAGAGAGCAGATATTGACTGTGTGAATGATATTTCCTGGCAGTGTGGGTGTGGCATGCAGGTAAAGCCCACCTGTGCCTTTTAGCGGGAAGACGTTAGTGTGCACCATCAGGAAAGACGAACTCAAACAAAGTGGGCTGACGCACTGAAACCCATGCTTGGGTTTGTCTATGCGTTCTTGCTGTGCCGTTTGCGTCTGTAAATGTGCTGCGATGCTGCATGTCAAGGCTTGCTGTAGAATCTGGTCTGTGCAAGTTTGGCTTTGATAAAGTCTCACGCTATTCTCTGCTGTCAACACAGGAGAGGGACTACTCTCAAATCATCCCCATTTACGTGTCTGTCCAGACCAAGGCAAATATTTGTGCATGTGTCTGGCTATCCGGATTCTTCAAACTATAGAAGAATCATTTTTGGTTCCACAAAGAACCATGTCTTTCTCACCTTTAATAATCTGAAGAACCTTCTTTTGCCACAAACAGAAAGGTTCTTCAGATGTTTAAGGTTTTAAGACAAAAAAGGTTCTTCTATGGCACCGTGAAGCACTTTTATTTTTCATAGTGTAGCTTAGTGAGATTTAATTAAATCAAGAAATGCTCTGCATGTTTCAGATTGAAGCGAAATAATATGTATTTATACACAGGCAGCTTGTGAGCCAGTGTTTCAATAAGTGTAAAAAATACTTTGTTTAGTAATAAGCCAGCTATAGCAACCCAGAACATACATATATATTTATGCATATTTCAGTCATGCTTATCTGTATAGACAAACATTTGAGGGAAAAATACATTTATTGCGAGTAATATTGAAAGTACAAGCGAAATGATCTCCTTTCAAATTCTCTAAATTGTTATTTAAAAAGATAGGTGCTAATCTTCCGTGATTATGGTTCATCTCCACCAGACCAGCCTTTCTAGACCAGTTTACACCTCATTGGTAGGCCTTTGTAGGGTTTGGTATAGGAAAATCTGCCTTCGGATTGGCAGGTTGCATTGTTTGTGACCTTTGAGCGAATCCTCAGACGTCCACACCCCTTAAAACTTCATACATGCACATCAGTGGCTGTAGAAACGTTTCAAAGCTCTTTATAATGAAACTGGAAGACAGTATATCAGATTTCAAATGCTGTTCCATTAAAGAGTCACTCTTCAAAATAAAGGGTTTTTTTGCTGTGATGCAACATTTTTATTTCCACTATAAAGAACCTTTTGTGGAATGGAAAGATTCCATGGATGTTAAAGGATTAGTTCACCCACGAATTAAAATGTCCTTATAATTTACTCAATCCCTAATGTCATCCAAGATGTTCATGTCTTTCTTTCTTCAGTCGAAAATTAATAGAGGTTTTTGAGGAAAACATTCCAGGATTTTTCTCCATAGTGGACTTCAGTGGTGGTCAATGGGTTGAAGGTCCAAATTGCAGTTTCAATGCAGCTTTAAAGGGCTCTACACAATCTTAGCCGAGGAATAAGGGTCTTGTCTAGCAAAATGATCGGTCATACAAATTTATATGCTCATCTTGCACTAGCTTGACTTCATGCATTATGTAGTCACGATGGAAAGGTCATGCATGACATACTTGGAAATACCAACCCAATGTTTACAAAGTGAATGTGCAAAAAAAGTCAAATGCCCTTTACAGAAAAATTATGACAACGATGACTTCCAAAGTGATTACATAATGCATGGAGTCATAGACGCTGGTTAAAAGTATATACATTTTTGAGAATTTTTTTTTTTTAGGAAATGACTAATTATTTTACTAGATAAGACCCTTATTCCTCTGCTGGGATCATGAAGAGCCATTTGAAGCTGCATTAAAACTGCAATTTGGACCTTCAACCCTTTGGCCACCACTGAAGTCCACTATATGGAGAGAAATCCTGGAGTGTTTTTCTTAAAAGCCTTAATTTCTTAACAACTGAAGAAAGAAAGCCAAGGATGATATCTTGGATGATATGGGGGTGAGTAAATTGTCAGGAAATTGTAATTCTGGAAAGGTTCTTCAAGGAAGCATCAATGCCAATAACAAATCTTTATTTGTAAGAGAGGTGTATAGGGCCGTGAAACTTCATCTCAGTTACTTGATTTCCTTTTTCCATTGATGCATCAGCAGTTTTCAGAAGAATTCATGAGTTCATGTTTGTGGTTGGCTTGTAAAATCCTCCACAGGATGCAGAGGTTGAGTCTCTGCTCTTCTGTCTTTCCCCTTCTCATGTCCCACAATTCCCACCGATTATTAAAAATGCAGACGTCTATGTTAAGTATGTATAGAATGCACAAACGTCCAAGCCTCCTTGAAGAATGCTAATTACAGGATTTCCTCAAACTATATGGGCTATAGAGTTTAATTAGAAGAAAATGTACCCTCTTGTTGTTTCAAATCTGGGCGACTTTCTTCTGTGGAGCACAAAATATTTTTTAAAGAACGCTGAGCTTTAAACAACATTTTTACCTATCTTTTTTAATGTTCTGCAGAAGAAAGAAGGTTTTACAGGTTTGGAACGATAAAAGAACATTATACGATTGTACAAGGTGCTCATAGTGCTTGAAGCACTTGAATTTGACATTTTGAAATTTAAGTCCTGGAAAATTTTGAAAATGGCAATATTCCTGATGAGGTACTTAAAAAGTGCTTGAATTATTGTCAGACAATATGTGACCGTGGACCACAAAACCAGTCTTAAATAGAACAGGTATATTTAAGGAATAGCCAGCAATACATTGTATGGGTGAAAATTATAGATTTTTCTTTTATGCCAAAAATCATTAGGATATCAATGTTTTTGTAAATTTCCTATCGTAAATATATCAAAACTTAATTTTTGATTAGTAATATGCATTGCTAAGAACTTATTTGGATAACTTTAAAGGCGACTTTCTCAATATTTTGACTTTTTTTGCACCCTGAGATTCCAGATTTTCAAATAGTTGTATTTCTGCCAAATATTGTTCTATCCTAACAAACAATATGTCAACGAAGCTTATTCATTCAGCTTTCAAATAATAAGCATATATCTTTTGCACACAAAAATTCTTGCAATAAAAAAAATATATATATACATTTTTTTTGGCCTATTTCAGTTATATATTTCATGTCATAAAACTGTCGCGCTAAACGAGTGAGTATTAGCACTGACAGTGTCATGTAAGGAAGTGACTTAATTTATTAAAAGAGTCATTCATTTAAAAAATAATAATAATAAAACCATTGTGTTACAACATGATTCACTGTTTCAAAGCACTCCAATCGGAACATTGCATATCGCAAATCATTTGATTCAGATTGGGCCTTCAAAATGTGTATCGCGAATCATTTAATTTAGATCAGGTCTTCGGAGCGGGTTTGCGAATCATTCGACTTAGATCAGAACTTTGCATATCGCGAATCAATTGATTTTAGATTAGATTGAAATTGTGTACAGCAAATCATTTGATTTGGATTTGGAACATTGCATATCACAAATCATTTGATTTAGATCAGGACTTCAGAGCGGGTTTGCGAATCATTCTGTGAATTGAATGATTCACGATCCGTGCTCCGAGTCCTGATCTGAAATGATGGCTCATGAATCATTGTTCAAATTATTCATTAGTCAGGGACTTCAGAGCATGGATCGTGAATCATTTGATTTAAATTCAGAGGGGGTTCGTGAGTATTAACCTAGGAGCGTGGGTCAATAATCATTTGATTCAGATTCAAAATTTGCAGATATTTTGAGGTAAAATCGTGAATCATTTAATTCAAATCAGACTTGATGTTTTGCAAATCTTTTTTTCTGGTAAATGAGAGAGCAGTGCTTGAAGTCTTCGAAAGTCCTGCAATTGTAATTTAATGTATTTGTACCAGCCCTATAAGAATAAATAATGACTGACTTTTCACTTTGGGTCCTTTAATACTTTAAAAAATGTGCCTCTAGTTCTTCAGACATGATCTGAACCTGAGAAAGTTTGCATTCCTCAAAAACTCTTTTGTTTGACTCAAATACACCCTGTGCATATCCGTGAGAAATGTCTGTGTGTGATGGTCCAGTACAAGTTGTCATCAGCGTATTTAATCAAATATTTAGTCTTATTTCATACCCATGAAGCGGAGTAGTGAGGACGAGTTCCTAACATTTAATTTGGAGTGTTTTGTTCTCTTCTCTCCGAATTAGTCTGGGACGGCCCGGCCAGATAACATCGGAAAACATGCCAATCTGATTTAACCCAAATCCTCAGATTTTTCAGAGAAGCTGTTGTGTTAAGCGCTTAGAGGCTCCGTCTTTAATTCTTATCAGATGCTTTCCTTCCTCCTTTTAAGCCACGCTTCAATTTCCCCTCCTTACATCTGTGCGAGTCTGTCAGATCGCCTCATATTCTTCACAGACGCCCATATTTCCTCATTTAAACGTTTAAGCTATTATGTGGGCACAAATGGCCGACAAATTATAAAATAATAGGACATACTGGAAGCTTTCTAGTTTTCTGTGTCATGCAGCTCATTTACAGTGACTGCATTACAAATTTACAAACTATCTAGACAATGTTGCATAAAATAAGCAAGTTCCCCAGATCATAGTATGTTGAAAATAGCATGTAAAATAGCATCTTTTCTTTGCACACGATTCTTTAGAAATCCTTCTAATATGCTGATTTGTTGCTCAAGAAACATTTCTGATTATTACCAATGTTGAAAACAGTTGTGCTGCTTCATATTGTTAACTAATAATGTGTAAACTATTATTTCTTTCAGGATTCTTTGATGAATATAAAGTTCTGAAATACAATGTTTTACCATCGCTTTTAATGCATCATAATGCATATCGGCTAAATAAAAGCATTAATAAAAATCTCAACTACTACAACTCTCTGCTAAAAGACCTGATTTTGGGGTATATAATGGTTATCTTTTGCTGTTTTTATTATGTTTATGATTATTTTTTTAGCGCTGAGCCATCTTTTTTCAATATTTTTTTATTTTAATTTAAATTTAATTTATTTTTAATTTTATCACTTTGTAGTTATAAATTGGATGTATTTTTTTTTTTAGAACTGTGTGAACTTTTTTCATTTTTTGAAATATTTTATTGTATTTATTATTTGTTTTTATTATTATTTTTTTAAAGAAATGTATTATGTATTTATTATTTGATTTTATTATTTTTATTTAAAAATTCAGCAAGGTTGCATTTAATTGATCAAAGGTGACAGTAAAGATATTTGTAATGTCACTAAAGATTTCTATTTCAAATAAATGTTTACTTTTCATCAAAGAGTCATAAAAATATAAAGCTTTCCACAAAAATGATTCTTAACCATTGAAAATAAGAAATGTTTCTTGAGTAGTAAATCAGTTATTTAACAAGTTATTTACATTTTCTCTAATAAATAAATGTACAATTTTGGGGTCGTGGATTTGTAAAATATTTTTTGAAGAAGTCTCTTCTGCTCACCAAAGCTGCATTTATTTGATTAAAAATACAGTAAAACAACAGCAAAATTGTGAGAAATTATTACAGCTTAAAATAGTTTTCCGTTTTCTGAATATATTTTAAAATATAATTTATTTATTTTTATTTATTTTATTTTATCATTTTTTTTAAGGAAATTATTTATTTATTCAACAAGAATGCATTCAATTAATCAAAAGTGACAGTAAAGATATTTGTAATGTTAGTAAAGATTTATATTTTGAAAAGACTGTTTAGTTTTCATCAAAGAATCATAAAAAAATATCCAAAAAAATATGATTATTAACATTTGAAAATAAGAAATGTTTCTTGAGCAGTAAATCAGTTATTTAACAAGTTATTTACACTTTCTGTAATAAATAAACGTACAATTTTTGGGTCGTAACATTTGTAAAATATTTTTTTAAGAAGTCTCTTCTGCTCACCAAAACTGCATTTATTTGATTAAAATGACAGTAAAAAACAGCAAAATTGTGAGAAATGATTACAGCTTAAAATAGTTTTTCGTTTACTGAATATATTTTAAAATATAATTTATTTATTTTAATTTATAATTTTATTTTATTATTTTTTTTAAGAAATTTATTTATTCAGCAAGAATGCATTAAATTGATCAAAAGTGACAGTAAAGATAATTGTAATGTTACTAAAGATTTCTATTTTGATTAAATATTTACTTTTCATCAAAGAATCATTAAAAAATATAAGGCTTTCCACATAAATATGATTATTAACCATGTTTCTTGAGCAGTAAATCAGTTATTTACAAATGAAATCTTTTGAAATATTATATTTTACTCTCAATCACTTTTAATGCATCATAGTGCATATTTGCTGGATAAAAAAATGTACTGACCTCAAACTTTTTAGTGTTTAAACCTAAAAGTGAGGTGAACGTGAACTTGAAAATAATGAATTTAGCTACATGTGATCTGGCGAAACTGGTCATATCTCTTAAATAATACAAACTCCCTATTAAAAGAGCTGATTAAACCAGCTTAAGCTGGTTTACAAGTATGACCTGGTATCCCAGCCTGGCCAAACAATTGTTAAGCTAGTCAGCCAACTTGTTTCTCAGGCTAAAAAGTGTCCAAAACCCTTTTAAATCTAGCCAACCAGACCAGCCAGACCAGCTCATGCTGACGTCACAGAAGTACATACTTGAATGTGTAGTATAGAATGCATATGTAGGCTGTGTTTTAGGGTTTTAGAATGTGTGTGTGTGTGTGTGTGTGTGTGTGTGTGTGTGTGTGTGTGTGTGTGTGTGTGTGTGTGTGTGTGTGTGTGTGTGTGTGTGTGTGTGTCTTGTTTAGTAGACTGAAGAGTGAATGAATCAGATAATCAGGTCTGTCTTCACTCCGCTGAACATTCAGAATGCATGAAACAAAACCGCAGACCACATGACAGACCGAACGAGGGATCAGAGGAGAGCAGGAGAGATGTGGGTGGTGATATTTGGAAATGAGGGAAAGAAAGAAAGGAATGGGCTGAAGTAAGGAGGGAAAGAAAGAGGTGGACTGGAGGAGGGAGGGGGTCTGTCCTGTCCTGTGTGGATTAGATGTGTCGGGTTTAACTGCCAGTTCTGTGAGCACATACCACTGAGGATTACTCACTCACACACTTTCACTCTCACTCTCACACACACACACACACACACACACACACACACGTGAGTGGATCAAGAACTGAAAGGAACTTTTGAATGTAACTGTTGGGGAACTAGGACATAATTTAGGCATGGTTCCAAAAATTAGTGGCCTACATATGCAGCATTTTAATACTCTTGTCAGTTCCAATTATAAATTGGTTATATTTTTAGAACTGCGCCTTCTATTCTATTCTATTCTATTCTATTCTATTCTATTCTATTCTATTCTATTCTATTTTTTTATTTTATTCTATTTTTATTCTATTTTATTGTATTCTATTATATTTTTTATTTTATTTTATTTTATTTTACTCTATTCTATTCTATTTTATACCATTTTAATTTTTTATTTTATTTTATTCTGTTTTGTTTTATATTTGATTTGATTTTAATATCACTCCCAAGTTATAAATTTAACATATATTTTCATTTTCATCATTTAATTCATCATTGTATTTAATTATTTAAGTTAATTTATTATTTTGTTCTATTATTTATCACTCACAAGTTATAAACTGAATATATTTTAGAACTGTGCCAACTTTTACATTTTATATTTTGGCAGTATTATATTTTTATTTATTTATTTTTTATGTTTTATATTTTTCTTTCTCTGTTATTTAATTTTTTTTTTACTTTCACTCCCAAGTTAAATTAATTATTTTAATATTTAATTCATCACTGCCAAGTTATAAATGGGATATATTTTTTTTAGAACTGTGCCAACTTTTTTCATTTTTTTTCAATATTTTATTTTACTTATTTAAAAAAAAATAATAATAATATATATATATATATATATATATATATTTTTTTTTTTTAATCTTTTTATTTTTAAGAAATTATTTATTCATTCAGCAAGGATGCATGTTTTCTTTTCATCAAAGAATCATTAGGATTTTTAAAAAGTTTTTTAAAGAAGTCTCTTCTGCTCACCAAAGCTCTAATTATTTGATAAAAAACATACAAATACAAAAAAAATTACAATTTAACATAGCCGTTTTCTGCTTAAATATGTTTTAAAATGCACTTTTTATTAAAATAAATAAATTATTTATTCAGCAAGGATGCATTGAATTGATCAAAAGTGACAGTAAAAATATTTTTGTAATGTTGCTAAATATTTTTATTTCAAATAAATGCTTATTTTTTTATGAAAGAATCCTGAAAAATATAAGGCTTTCCACAGAAATATGAAGCTGCACAGCTGTTTTCAGCATTGACAAAGTTTTTTGAGCAGCAAATCAGCATATTAGAATGATTTCTGAAGGATCATGTTACACTGAAGACTGGAGCAATGATGCTGAAAATTCAGCTTTGATCATAGGAAAAAATTAAATTTTTTAAATAACTGTTTTGTAGTTGAATATATATGATGCTTCGCATCACAGGAATAAATTACATTTTAAAATATATTTAAATAGAAATCAGTTATTTTAAATTCTAATAATATTTCACATTTTTAGTTTTTACTGTTTCTTTAATCAAATAAATGCTTTGTGATTGCAGTTTCTATATGCAGTACTCTACTACTTCCTCTCTGTTATCATCTTTCACTCAAACGTTTTTAACATTTGCTTCATCCTGTCTAACTTGTGCTATAGTGGGTCACAGCCCTAAATGTCTTCCTTCCAGATCCATTTCTTCTTGCTAAACGACAACAGCTGCAAAACAGCTAATATTCATCTGGGGTCACTGAACGATGTTTGTTGTTTAGTGACCCCTTTCTAAAATCCTCCTCTCTGATTGGTGCAGACACTCTGTAGGGTGTTTGTTAGTACAAACTGTTAGCCCAGTGTTTGAGTGTGTCAGCATGATGGAAATCACACAGATTGACATTCTCAGTATGTCCGTTTCTCAAGTTCATTGAAAATTGCTGTGTGTTTTTTTGCATTTTCTCAAAAGTGGGAACCTATGAAGCACACACACCCAGTTTCCAGTCTCTAGATATGTATTCAGTGTAACTTTGTGGGTTTCTTTTTGCTTTGTTTGGCCAACTACTAATAAAAGATACAGCTAGACTGTGTAAATTGACATTGAATAAGCAGCAGAAAAGCCTTGAACACTGCTAGACTCTGATAGAGTTCATAATGGTGTACACTATCAGTCAGAGGTTTTTGGGCAGTAAGATTTTTAATGTTTTTTAAGTCTCTTCTGCTCACCAAGCCTGCATTTATTTGATCCAATGTACAGTAAAAACAGTAAAAAAAAAATTAAATGTTTAAAATAACTGTTTTCTATCTGAATATATTTTAAAACATAATTTATTCCTGTGATTTCAAAGCTGAATTTTTAGCATCATTACTCCAGTCTTCAGTGTCACATGATCCTTCAGAAATCATTCTAATGCTGATTTGCTGCTCAAAAAACATTTATTATTATTACTATGTTGAAAACAGCTGAGTAGATTTTGTTTTAGGTTTCTTTGATGAATAGAAAGTTCAGAAGGACAGCATTTATCTGAGATAAAAAGCTTTTGTAACATTATAAATGTAAATTTAAAGCATGCTTGCTAAATAAAAGCAGCCTATTAACTTCTAGAATTTATTTTCTAAAATTATACTGACTGGAAGCTTTTGAACAGTATAGTGTATAATATTACAAAAGCGTTTTATTTCAGATAAATGCTGATCTTTGGATCTTTCTATTCATCAAAGAATCCTGAAAAAATGTACTCAACTGTTTTACATTTTGATAATAATAAAAATGAACAGCAAATCAGCATAGTAGAATGATTTCTGAAGGATCATGTGACACTGAAGACTGGACTAATGATGCTGAAAATTAAGCTTTGATCACAGGAATATATTAAATTTTTTAAATAACTGTTTTGTAGTTGAATATATTTTAAATAGTAAAAATATTTCACAATTTTGGATCGAATTTTACTGTTTTGGATCTAATAATTCTATTTTATTATATTTTAGAAACATTTATAATGCTACAAAAGATTTCTACTTCAGAGAAATGATGTTCTTCTGAACTTTCTGTGCATCAAAAAAATCTACAAAAAAATTCTACTTAGCTGTTTTCAACAGTAATAATAATAAAAATGTTTTCTGAGCAGCAAATTAGAATATTAGAATGATTTCTGAAGGATCATGTGACACTGAAGACTGGAGTAATGATGCTGAAAAATCAGCTTTGAAATCACAGGAATAAATTACATTTTAAAATATATTCAAATAGAAAGCAGTTATTTTAAATAGTAAAAATATTTCACAATATTACGGTTTTTGCTGTACTTTAGATTAAATAAATGCAGGCTTGGCGAACAGAAGAGAATTTTTAACTGGTAGTGTATGATGAGTGTTGACCTCAGCTCTTCTTTCTGCTTGCCTGTTAAATGTTGAGAGGTCACTGTCCTTTAAGTGTGCTTTCATACATCCTGCACTTGATTAATGGTGCATTAATTTCCGCTTTACATCATTTAAACACTAAATATGTCAGGACTTGTGATGTTGAGGGCAGCATGTTTGAAACAGCTTTGATCAATCTGACTGAAGTGACTTTTTGTTCTGTTCCTGTCCTTTTTCTGTAATTTCCTCTGACCTAGTTTGTGCATTCTTTGAGACCCTGTCTCTTCATATATTGCGTTGTCTTTGTTGGAAAGACTTAAAAAGATTAGACTTGAGATATTTGCCTGGAAGTCATTGTCATCATGTAAATTCTGTCATCTTGTTTTGATATTATGCAGAGATGCAGTGTTTTCTCTCAGTGGCTGTGGTCAGTGTCTGCAGTTTTGTGTGAAAATGACACTGATTCCAGTCCAGAGAGACGGTGAGAATTCACAAGCACACATCCAGCTTGTAAATCAAGGGTTTAGATTCAAGGTCGCCAAGAACATAAAATATCATGGAATGTTAAATTATTTATTCATAGGGAATGAGATGTAACATAGGTATCATATGCTCATATGCTCTTTTGCTCACCAAAGCTGCATTTATTTGATTTGATTTTAAAATAGCTGCTTTCTGTGTGAATATATTTTAAATGATAATTTATTCCTGTGACGCAAAGCTGAATTTTAAGCTTTCAGTGTTGCATGATTCTTCAGAAATCATTCTAGCATGCTGTTTCTGAATTATTATTATTATTATTATTATTATTATTATTATTATTAAGAAACATTATTGTCAGTGTTCAAAAACAGCTGTGTTTCTTTATATTTTCATAGAAACTGTGATACTGATGAATATAAAAAGTTCAAAAGAACAGTGTTTATTTGAATTGGGAATCTTTTGTAACATTCTAAATGTTTTTACTCTCACTTTTAATTAATTTCATCATTGCATTCATGCTGAAGAAAAGTACTTACTCTTTTGGACAAAGAAAACCTTATTGCAGCTAGTGTTTATTAAAACCAAAAATTGCCAAAATGATTTGTGCAATTTTTTATATATATATTTTTTAATGTTTTTTTAAAGAAGTCTCTTATGCTCACCAAAGCTGCATTTATTTGATAAAAAAAATACAGTAAAAATGTCAAGATTTTTTTTTTTTTTTTTTTTTAAATGGCCGTTTTCAATAATAATACATATTAAAATCAAATTTATTTCTGCGACGCAGACCTGAATTTTATTGGAAAATAAATTGGAAAACATTTGTAACATTATAAATGTTTTTACTCTCACTTTTAATTAATTTGATAAATGCATTTGTGCTGAAGAAAACTACTTTCTTTGGAAAAAGAAAACCTTATTGCAGCTAGTGTTTATTAAAACCAAAAAATGCCAAAATGATTTGTGCAATTTTTTATATATATTTTTTTTAATGTTTTTTAAAGAAGTCTCTTATGCTCACCAAAGCTGCATTTATTTGATAGAAAAATACAGTAAAAATGTCAAGATTTTTTTTTTTTTTTTTTTTTTTTTTTTTTTAATGGCCGTTTTCTATAATAATACATATTAAAATCAAATTTATTTCTGCGACGCAAAGCTGAATTTTAGTGGAAAGTAAATTGGAAATCATTTGTAACATTATAAATGTTTTTACTCTCACTTTTAATTAATTTGATAAATGCATTTGTGCTGAAGAAAACTACTTTCTTTGAAAAAGAAAACCTTGTTGCAGCTAGTGTTTATTAAAACCAAAAAATGGCAAAATGATGAATAAACTCACTGAGTTCAGGCAAATTAGAAGCTGATGCAAGAGTTTTCTCCAGTCATGGCTCATCATATTTTGCAACCTTCCACAAGATTTTAATCATCTTTCTCTCAGCCTGCATTTTCTGTAATAAATAATTTTAAAACTTTGCGATCGGTACGTAAAATGTTTTTTAAAGAAGTCTCTTATGCTCACCAAAGCTGCATTTATTTGATAAAAAAATACTGTAAAAATGGCAAGATTGTGAAAAAATATTACAATTTAAAATAGCCATATTCTATATTAATATATATATATATATTAAAATCGAATTTATTTCAGCGATGCAAAGCTGAATTTTTAGCATCATTACTCCAGTGACACATGATTCTTCAGAAATCATTCTGCTGCTCAAGAAACATTTCTGATTATTATCAATGCTGAAAACAGCTGTGCTACTTTATATTTTCATAGAAACTGAGATGCATTTTCCATTTCCAGGATTCTCTGATGTATTTAAAAAGTTCAAAAGAGCAGTCTTTATTTAAATTGGAAATCATTTGTAACATTATAAATGTTTTTACTCTCACTTTTAACAAATTTGATAAATGCATTTGTGCTGAAGAAAACTGATTTCTTTTGGAAAAAGAGAACCTTATTGCAGCTAGTGTTTATTAAAACCAAAAAATGCCAAAATGCTGAATAAACTCATTGAATTCAGGCAAATTAGAAGCTGATGCAAGAGTTTTCTCCAATCATGGCTCATCATATTTTGCAACCTTCCGCAAGATTTTTATCATCTCTCTCTCTCAGCCAACATTCCTATCCAAATGTTGTCATATCGCTTCATCACTCCAGCGTGGCAACACTTTCTCTCTCGTTTTCCATCATTGTACGGCCTTCATTTTGGCTGAGCGCAGCCACATTCTCCAAATGATTGTGAAAGAAAATGAGCCATTTTTCTCTTAAATTTAAGACCTGAACAGCTCTTTTTAAAAATCTTTTTGGCTGCTGTTAAACACGGATACTATTGTGGTATGGTGTGTATTTTGGCTTTGTTGAGCTTGGGAAGACCAATAACATGTATAATTTCGAATTTCTCGGGGCCCTGGGAAACGCAGAACAAAGTCAAAGGCCACAAGGATAGCAAACTGTGTCCAAATGCGAATTCTTGGCTGTTTGTTTTATCCAGTTTCATCCTGGCTGAAACGCGAGAGCCAGATGACATTGCGACAGGCCCCAAGACAATAACGCTTCTTCTGTGAGTTCGGACCCATGCGAGCGTGAAGACAAACGATCCTTTGGCGCGGCGCCCGATCACTCGGCACTGTAATAACTTCAAAATATGCCTGCCATGCGGTCGATCCGCTATAAGGCCAGAGCTGTGCGTGAGGAATTTGAGCTCTCGGGATTACCAGGAACTCATCGCGTCCCTGACCTTCAGGACAAATCATTGCGGTGAATAAGAAACAAGCTAATCTCCTGTGATTATAGAGGCGGGACGTTTGTTTAGAGACTCTCTGTGGATGGTTTTCTGCGCCAGAGTGACATTTAGATTAATTTACTGACGGTTTGAGAGGATTTTCATAAAGTCCCGACTGGAGTTGGATGGAGGGTTTTCATTAAAAGACGTTCTGAAATAACAAGCAATACACAAACACTAACATTCAGAAGTTTTGAAAGAGTTCAAAAGTTGTTGTTTTTCAGCAAAGATGCATTAAATTGACCAAAAGTGACAGTAAGGACATTTATAATGTTACGAAAGATTTCCGTTCCAAATAAATGCTTTCTGTTCATCAAAAAATCCTGGAAAAAAATGTGTTATGTTTTCCACGAAATATTAGGCATCACAACTGTTTTCAACTAAGAGAAATGTTTCTTGATCAGCAAATCGGCATATAAGAATGATTTCTGAAGTATTATGTGACACTGAAGACTGCAATAATGATGGTGAAAATTCAGCTTTGCATCTCAGAAATAAATTACATTTTAAGATGTATTCAAGTAGTAAACATTTACTTTAAGTTGTAAAAATATTTAACAATTTTTACTGTATTTTTTTTTTTTTTCACTTTAATTTTTATTGAGAATTTTTGCTTTACAAGGTGCAACAACTCAATCAAAATAGAACTACAACAACAAAAAAAAAAAAAAAACACACATGGGAGTTACTTTCAAATCAATCTGTCCATATTCCATTTTTTTTTCCTCAATCAAGTTTTTTGTTTTGTCGTTGTTCAGTCATAATTATTGTCCATCTCAACCATTTCTCTTTGAACTGAGCTTCCTGTAGCCTTAAGCGGTGTATCATTTTTTCCATTGTGTTTTACTGTATTTTTAATTTAATAAATGTTGCATTTACTGAGACTTACAGTTGAGGGCAAAAGTTTATATCCTCCTTTCAGAAGCTTCAAAATGTTAATTATTTGACCAAAATAAGAGAGATCATACAAAATGCATGTTATTGTTTATTTAGTACTTGCCTGAATAAGATATTTCACATAAATGATGTTTACATGTGGTCCAAAAGAGAAAATAATAGTTGAATTTATAAAAACGACCCCTGTTAAAAAGCTGTTGTTTTGTTTAGTGAGTCTCTTGTTTGCCCTGAAAAATTAAACTGCCCGCTGTTCTTCAGAAAATTTAGTTTTTTTCACACTGAGGACAACTGAGAGACTCATATGCAACTATTACAGAAGGTTCAAACACTCACTGATGCTCCAGAAGGAAAAAAACATGCATTCAGAGCAGGGGGTGAAAACTTTTGGAATTTGAAGTTCAGAGTAAATTTAACTTATTTTGTCTTCTGGGGAACTTTTAAGTATCTTCTGTAACTTCTGAATGGCAGTACTAAATGAAAAAAAAAAAAACTATGATATTTAAGCAAAATAAGAAAAATGTACACATCTCCATTCTGTTCAAAAGTTTTCACCCCTGGCTCTTAATTCATTGTTTTTCCTTCTGGAGCATCAGTGAGTGTTTGAACCTTCTGTAATAGTTGCATATGAGTCCCTCAGTTGTCCTCAGTTGTGAAAAGATGGATCTCAAAATCATACAGTCATTGTTGGAAAGGGTTCAAATACAGAAAAATGCTGGAAAGCCAAAGAATTTGTGGGACCTGAAGGATTTTTCTCTTGTGGACTATATGTAAACATCTTTAATGTGAAGTATCTTATACAGGTCAGTATTAAATAAAAAATAACAAGCATTTTGTATGATCCCTCTTATTTTGCTAAAAACAATTAACATTTTGCAGATTCTGAAAAGGGGGATGTAAACTTTTGACCTCAACTGTATTTCAAAAACTTCTAAATTGTACCGATCCCAGACTTGTTGTGTACATAGTGAGTGTTGCATGTTAAAGTTCAATCTTGTGTCATCTAACAAAATGATCTTTTCTTCATGTAATGTGAAGGGACAGGTTTTATTTCTCGGTGGAAAGAGGAAAGTTAAAACAGATGTATGTTCTGAGTCAGTCAAACATCACCCACTTACCGTAAATGACTTTAGATGGCAGTATCATAGCAGTGCGTTGTGATTGAAAAGACATGTGAGGTGTGTTTTATTTTCTGGAACGATGCGTTTCATTTTATTTTATTTCATTAAATTTTTTTTTTTTTTTTTCATTTTAATTTAACTTTATGTTTTAAGGTTAGATAAGTAATAATGCAACATTGAATCTATTATTTAATTTTAATTTAATTTAAAAAAATCGAAATTAATTTTAATTTATTTATTTTTTTACTTTGTTTTTAATAGGTTGGGTAACAAGTAAAACATTTATTTGAGTTTAGTTAAATAAAGTTATTTTATTTTATTCTATTTTGCCAAAATGATTTTTAATGATTTTTTTTTTTCATTTTAATTTAACTTTTAGAATATTTAATAAAATGATAAAAGCACATAACAAACTTTCTAAAATTAAAACTGGTATAAAAGTAATTAATATTTTAAAAATATATAAAATAATAAAAGGACATAACATTTCTGAAATTAAAACAGTAAAATGATAAAACATCTTTTTTAAATTAAAATGAAATAAACGTTAATTAAAGATATATAGAATAATAAAAACTAATAAAATAATAAAAGCACATAACAAAATTAAAACTTAAATAAAATTAATGAAAGCAATATTAAATATATTTTTAAAATTATAAAATAATAAAAGCACATAACTAAATTTCTACAATTAAAACTGGTATAAAATTAATATTTAAAAAACTATCAAATAAAAGCACATAGCATTTCTAAAATCAAAATCAAATAAACAATAATTAAAGCTATGAATAATAAAGAAAATAGAATAATTAAAATCTAATAAAATGATAAAAACATAACAAAATTGCTAAATTAAAATGCAATATTGAATACTAAAAAAATATTACAAATAAAAGTACATAACATTTCTAAAATTAAAACTCATAAAATGAATGTAAAAAAACGAAATCAGTTTTTAATTAAATACGTTTATTAAAGCTATTTAGAATAATAAAAAATCTAATAAAATGATAAAAGCACATAACAAAATGACTAAAATCAAATGAAATGAAATTAAAAACATCTTAATGATGGATTTGTTTCTTACAAACACACAATGTTAACTGATGGACTGGAGTGGTGTGGATTACTTGAGGATTATTGTGATTATTGCTGTTTGGACTCTCATTCTGCTGGCACCCATTCACTGCGGTGAATCTCCAAATCTGTTTTCATGAAGAAACAAACTCGTCTACATCTTGCAAATTTTCTTTTTTGGGTAATCTATTCCTTTAATGACTAAATCTGACCTGCGGTTAAACCCGAAGACGTAAGTGTGGACACGTGTCAGGAGCTGAAACGCAATTCCCTCACAAAGTAGTTCAGGAGAAAATCCCAGAAATGATAAAAAGATCCCATCTGGTGCGTGTTTATGTCAGGTGACATTAAACACACACACAAAAAGGACAAATGAAGTAAGGCACCTGCTCAGAGGGCGAGACACGAACCTGTCTTTCTTCTGCTAGGCAGACTTTTCCTGATGCTACAAAGATACTTCTGTGAGCTGAATGCCATCATTTGTTGACATTTTGAAGAGCTCCGGCTCTCTTGGATGGTTTGTTTACCATCATGGTCTCATGCGGCTGGTATGTTCCACCAAATATAATATGTGCGTGTTCTATATATAATTTAATGTGGTATGTTTCATGCTGGACATTTAGAAAACATTAGCCCTTTGGAGCTGTGGTAGGAAAGAAATAGCATTGCAAATGTACTATGGTTGTTTTAGCATTGCATGAGATGGCATTATGGTTTATGTCATGGTACTGAATATTTATGCAATATTCATGAAACATTTGCGCATCTTAAGATATTTTGGCTGGTCTAAAAAAATAAAAATATATTATACCAAAATGAATTTTAATTAATTTTTCGTTTTAATTTCACTTTAGGTTTTTAATATGTTTGGTAACAAGTAATAATTTTATTTAAGTGTATTAAACTGTTCATTTAAGTTATTTTATTTTACTGAAATGAATTTTTATTAATTTTTCATTTTAATTTAACGGAGAGTTTTTATTTTATTTATTTATTTATTTTTTACTAAACCAAAATTAATTTTAATGATTTTTATTTTTTTGATTGAACTTAAAGGTTTTTACAAGTAATAATTTTATTTAAGTTTATTAAAGTTATTTTATTTTATTTCATAAAAAAAACATTTTAATTTAACTTTAGGTTTTTAGGTTAGATAACAAGTAATAATGCAACATTGCATCTATTATTTAATTAAATTTTTTTTTTTTTTCAAAATTAATTTTAATGTTTTTTTGTTTTTTGTTTTTACTTTGTTTTTAATAGGTTGGGTAACAAGTAAGACTTTTATTTGAGTTTATTTAAATAAAGCTATTTTATTTTACCAAAATGATTTTGAATGTTTTTTTTTTTTTTTTTTTTTAGTTTTTAGTGGGTTAGGTGAAAAATAAAAATGCAACATTGATTCTATAATTTTATTTTATGTTTACCAAATTAATTTGGTAAAGTTTGTAAATGATATATATTTTTCATTTTAATTTAACTTTTAGGTTTTTATTTTATTTTATTTTAGCAAATTTATTTATTTATTTATTTATTTTTAATTAACTTTTAGCTTTAAGTAGGTCAGGTAAAAAGTAATAATGCAACACTGATTGATTTATTTAATTTTTACCAAAATAAATTTTAATGATTTTTTATTTAACTTTATTTTTTTCATAGGTTCAAAACAAGTAAAACTTTTATTTGAGTTTATTTATATTAAGTTATTTTATTTTATTTTCCCAAAATTATTTTTAATGATTTTTTTATTTTATTTAACTTTTACTTTAGGTAAAAAGTAATAATGCAACATTTATTTATTTTATTTTATTTTATTTTTACCAAAATTAATTTTAATTTTTTTTTTACTTTAGGTTTTTAATAGATTAGGTAACAAGTTATACTTTTATTTAAGTTTATGTAAGTTATTTTATTTTACCAAAATTATTTTTTCATTTTAATTTAACTTTTAATTTAACTTTAAGTTTTTAGTAGGTTAGGTAAGAGGTAATAATGCAACATTGATTTATTTTATTTTATTTTATTTCATTTCATTTTAAAACTGTCTTTGTATTTTAACAAGTTTAATGATTTAAGCAGATCAGTTTGTTGAGATGGTTAATTATTTGCAAACTGATCCCAAACAAATTATGTAAAAAATAAAAAAATAAGTCATTGGTCAACAGCATTCCCCGAAGTCCCTGTGCCACATTTTATTTAGTTTTCAACACACTTTTTTCGTTAAATACTTTGTTATTGACTGTTTACATTTAATGCTTTCACTTTAATCCTCTTTTTTTTTTTCATTTGTCATTTCAATAAATAGTGTCATCTAAAACATTATTGCCCTTTTAAATCACTTTAATGTAAATAACCTCTTCTTTAAGTAACTTCACAACTTTTTAAACTGCCTTTTAGAGGGTCGTTTGCCTGTAGTTGAAGTGCCTGAACTGTGTTGTTGTGATGGTGCTGCGATCCGCCTTCGCTGAGTTGGCAGCACCTCTGCCAGTGGAAATTTCCCGCACATGCACTCGTATTAAAAGCCAAACACTTGAACTCTGCCATCTGACTGCAATTCTCCTTCACATCCCAGCTTTTATTTCGTAAGTGCTCAGTTTGAGGTATTCAGCTGCTCGTATCTCAGTTCTCTAAACGGCGTCGGTGATCTCATCCGAGAGTTTCACATCCCTCAGGTTAAACCAGTATTCAGCAGAAGCCGTAAGAGTGAACGTACCAATCAAAGACGGCTCATCCATGAAACGTTAACCATCAGGATGCAAAAGAAAGAACTGACCCTACTTGAAGGACTTTTGCTTTCTTTCCCATGCTGACATTTAGACCCTTCATGCTAAATATCAGAGCTGCTCTAGAAATGTCTACATGTACCGTGGTTAGTTCATGTTATGCTTTCTTCTTATTCAAAGGGGCAATACTATGTTTTTTATGTTAGTACTTTTTATAATTTGTTGTAAAAACATCTTAACGTGCACACATGTACACAAATGGTGTAGTAGGACAACATGCACAAACACGACTCAAGATGTTTTTCCTGCATTACGTAGATTTTATATTGTGTTTGTTATCTGACATGGTGCCAGACGTGTTTATCGTAAAAAAAGTAAACAAAATGTCTTTATATTTTCAGTTTTCATTTCATTTTAGTTTGTTTAGCAGTTTTGTGTTCATCATTTTTAGTATTTTTCTTTTTTATAAAGTTTTATTTACTTTTGAATGTATATTTAAAATACATACATTATTATTATTATTATTATTATTATTATTATTATTATTATTAATATTATTATTATATAAATATCTATATATATATATATATATATGCATGGGCGACATTAGGGGGGGGCAAGGGGGGGCCGTTGCCCCCCCTGTGGTTAGTCATGGAATCCTCGACAGCCCCGCTGCAACTGCTTTAGCCAAGCTTAGGCTCGGTTGTACTTGGGAACTAGACGGTGCTATATAACCCTCAAACGAAAGCAAAGCAATTGAAGATCTGGCAAACTATCCAACGTGTTTTTGCAGCGTTGAGCAATGTAGCCAATCACAGACATATCTGTTGTTTCCGAACAATTAGAAACACTTGTCAGAATTCACTCACTGCTGAAAGCGCCTGATCGGTTTTTATTAAGTGCCGTTTTGTGCGCTCGTGAATCATCTTATGAGTGTAGACGCGATGTAAATAAAATATTAATTGTGTAGTTTACAGAGCTTTATTAATTATAACGGAATTTTGTGACATCTCTATGAACTTTTAGTGATAATAAGGGGAGCGTGCTTTGCACTTTCCAGGCTATAATCCATTTAGAATTTGTATGAAACTTTTGTTTTTCGGCACATGCAAGCTGATATGTTTTGGGAGTGACATTTGCATATTTACGCTGGGTTTATTCTCGAAATAACGGTGAAGCAATAGACGGGATAAAAATATATTTTCCCCTTCTCCCAAAACAACTTACTGTTTCAGCTATAAAATAGTTCAGTTTTGTATGTAATGGCAAAATGTTTATATTTAGTTTCGTTTTTTATTTAGCAAATTTAGAAAAACGCTTGGAGCATTTTTTATTCGTTAAATATATATATATTTACCGAACAGCGCCCAGCGGAAGACTGATCATAGTCTGTTTGATCAGTTTGCCTTCTCAAATCATCACGACTTGCCTAAAATAAAATCTATAGATATAAAACAGTTCAAGTATAAAACAATGGTAGTTTAAACGTTACAGATAAATGTGCGCTATATGCGCATAGTTTGTGCAGAAAGTGGAAGCTAAAGCTTGCAGGACATCGAGGCACCAGCGTGATCACTTGCATTTTTTTCATTGGAAGCAATTTAAAATTATCCGTCATTTTTGCTCACAAAGTACAAGTAATACATCGAAAAAAAACGTTACAGCATTTTTATAAAATAAATAAAACAAAAATTATGTGCTTTCTGCCGTCTGGTTCTTGAACAGGAGTGCTTAATAAAATGAAGCGAAATGCTTGCCTCACAGACATAATAAATACATTTATAGAAAGCTTTAAATTATTACTTAACGAAATAAAACAAATCAAAAGCACAAACTCTTTCATGTAATCCGTAAAGATGAATTTCTCTCTAAAGGCGCATTCAAAAAGGAGATTGCCAGTCAGGATCTTTGCGACACTGACTCAGAATACACAAATTAATTAATAAATAATTCATTTATGTCCTTACTCTTTCCTCGACACATTCATTGTTATTTATTTTTGCCGGTGCTTGGGGCGAGCTTTAGCCTATTGTGTGCGCTTGAACGCGGATTCAGCTGCGCTAAAGCACGCTAAACTGTGTCTGAGTCGGTCTCAAAAGTGAAAGCGAAAGTGAAGTTTCGTGTTGTTTCCACCAGCGCGGCATTTTTTTTTCTTCACCATAATTGATGGATGTCTAAATTATGAAAATAAGGAGAAGCCTAAAACAGGCCCGATGCCGGCCTGGGTCTGAACTATGACGTGAAAATTGGCCCGAAGCCGTAGCCCTGGGCTGTAAAAAAAAGTCAGGGCCCATCGGCCCGGGCTGAAGTGCAGCGCTTTAATTGACTGCTTTGATGTGCTGCAATACCGTAGGGCACTGTTTTAATGCTTACATCTGATTTTTTTTTTTCTTGCCCCCCCTGACTCAAGAGTCAAATGTCGCCCATGTATATATATATATATATATGTATGTATGTGTATATATATATGTGTGTGTGTGTGTGTGTGTGTGTGTGTGTGTGTGTGTGTGTATCTGGTATTCATCACGTTATGGGGACCCCCACAAGGATAGTAATACCAGTAGATTTTGACCTTGTGGGGACATTTCTCAGGTCCCCATGAGGAAACAGGCGTATAAATCATGCACAATGAGTTTTTTGGAGGAAGTAAAAGTGTGCACAATCTCCTGTGAGGGCTAGGTTTAGGTGTAGGGCCATAGAAAATACGGTTTGTACAGTATGAAAACCATTACGCCTCTGGAATGTCCCCATAAAACATGTAAACACAACGTGTGTGTGCGTGTGTGTGTGTGTGACCCTGAACCACAAAACCAGTCTTAAGTCGCTGGGGTATATTTGTAGCAATAGCCAAAAATACATTGTATGGGTCAAAATTATAGATTTTTCTTTTATGCCAAAAATCATTAGGAAATTAAGTAAAGATCATGTTCCATGAAGATTTTTTGTAAAATTCCTACTGTAAATATATCAAAATGTATTTTTGATTAGTAATATGCATTGTTAAGAACTTAATTTGGACAACTTTAAAGGTGATTTTCTCAGTATTTTGATTTTTTTTGCAACCTCAGATTCCAGATTTTCAAATAGATGTATCTCGACCAAATATTGTCCTGTCCTAACAAACCATATATCAATAGAAAGCTTATTTATGTATACATCTCAGTTTTGTAAAATTTAACCTTTGGACTGGTTTTGTGGTCCAGGGTCACATATACTGGATGGGTATATATATACATATATATATATATATATATATATATATATATATATATGTGTATTAGTGGTGGGCCGTTATCGGCGTTAACGTGAGACTCTTATCGCGCGATAAAAAAAATATCGCCGTTAATCTATTCTCAAAGTTGGGTTGGGAGCTGGGTCTAAACTACGCAAGATATGATGACTTTCACCTTGATATTTTAGCACGGATGACGTATACCTAGTCGAATTGCACTGTAGGGGGCGAGAACGAGTCTTCAACTTCTGTGAAATTACCACATCAAATGAGACGTGCAAAGTATGCAAACATGGATGCAGTTATGAAGCCGCTTCAGGGCTGGTGCGTTGCTAGACCCTTTATACTGGGGCACGTGCCCCAGTGAAAATCTGCTGTGCCCCAGTAAAATCTCAAATTTGACTTATAATTTACTTTGATAATCCCGAAATAAAGACATTAAACTATATGCAACAACTGAATTGACGCTTCTAAAAGCAATGCAGTTTAATGGAAGACTATGCACGCAGAAATCCATGTCTGTGTATTTAACGGCAACACGCACG
>NC_133376.1:36625803-36656961 GCF_049309525.1 Garra rufa
ATATAAAACATAATATCTGAGTCATCGGCGTTCCCTCAAGTCCTTGTGCCACTTTTTTTTATATTTGTTATACAATGTTTGTTACAAAATGTCATGGTACCAAAATTGTTTATTGAAAAACAGAAAAACACTGACATTTTCCAAATTGGGTCTACCTTTTACCAAGTGAGAGATAAATATTCTTCAAAATGCAGTAAAACACAGTCTTTTCACAATCTGCATTGTTTCAAAGCAGCTTTAGAAAATCCAGATGCTAATAACTATAATATCTCAATGTTTTCATGCCTTATAGTTGCATTTTGCAGACTATGATATATGATTATATGATTATGATATAAACATGTGCTATATCATCTTTGTCACTTTAACTGCTGTCCTAATGTACACAAAGTGTTTGGAAATAAATTAAAAAAATTAAAATAAAACCGGTTTCCTGAACTATATCTTCTTAAACTTGTCATATCAGGCAGGTGACGTGAATGTTTTTACAGTAAGGAAAACTTAATGATACGGTCTTTTCAAACAAGAAAGAAGAGGGAGATGTGCGAAAGGCAGATAATCAAAAGAAGGAAGGCAGAGAAAATACTTGAGTAGAAGGAGGTTAAAGGTTGTTTTTGTGTGCTTTTACAGTCTTGACATTCAGATAGATCTGATAAAGACTGTTTACCTGCCTTTGTGGATCTTTAAGGCTCTGAATATCCTCAAATAGTGGACGGTCATGTTCCTAAAGGATAGTTTTACCTTCAAACACATGATGATAAAGGTACATTTAACGTTCAAATCATTGGTTATGTTACTAAAACCAAAGGTTCAGCCCTTTCATAACCCAGCTGAATGTTATCAGTCTGAGTCAGAATGTGGCTCTGATCCAAAATCTAGTAAACTACGTAGGAAGCATGTTATGTTCGCTCCCAGTGAAAGTCAGGTTATGCTGCTTTCTACAATACAAGCCTGGAAGTGATTTGTTATCAGGAATTTTCTTTTATAATAGCAGTTTTTTTTTTCATTTGTATGCTGTTTATTGTGCAGTTTCTTCATCTATTAATAGCCTGTTAATAATTCATATTTGTAAATATTTTTGAAAGAAATCACCTAGCATGCTTTTGATCAAAAATGCAAAAAAAAAACTATTTTCAACATTGCTAATAATAATAATCATTTATGTTTCTTTTTGTTCTTTTTTTTTTTTTTTTTTTTTTTTTCAAATGCCAAAATCTTAATTATTACAAACTTTTGACTGGTAGTGCATGTAAGTAGCTTCGGTAGTTTGACGGTAACTGATGACTCTTTATGAGTTCCCAACAGACGTCCCCCAGAGCTTATTGTCATCTCCTCGCATCTGTTAAAAGACAGCTTTACAGTTGAATTCATTGTGAAAATGTGTGTGGTTGCTGGAGCCATTGTGTCAATGTTATGAATGTAGGCCAGGTTTTTTTTTTTCTTCCTTTTACAGCCCTGTCCGGGTTTATGGACATTTCCTTTTGTGCAAGAAAAACCTTGTGTTCTTTGTGCCTGAAAACAATGCATGCTTACTCAACACAACCCAGGATTTCGTGTTGGGACTAAAATGGGGATTTTTTCCGGCTGGAAATAGATTATGGGTGCAGAGTTGACCTAACAATGCTTCTTAAATGCTTAAATCCTTCTTAAAGGTATAGTTTGCCCAAAAAAAGAAAATAGAAAAGTCTATGGAAGTCAGTGGGGACCATCAACTGAAAGAAACTCATACAGGGTGAATAATGCCAGGATTTTCATTTTTGGGTGAACTGTCCCTTTAAATAATTATTTTAAATATAAAAGCCGAAAGAGCATTTGTTAAAACCCCAAAAATGCTCTCTGACACAAATTATAGTCATCATGAAAGTGACGCATCTAATTGTGAATTTAATTGCAATAGATAGCAAAATATCAAAGCGGGTGACATTTACAAGCAAATTATCCTAGAGCTTGTACTCAAATGTTATAATATTTTGTGTATATAATTTTTTTTTACTTGAAATTAAAAGCATTTTAATTAAACATTTTTACATTTCTTAATTATTTTTGTTTTTTATAACTTATAATAACGTATAATAACTTAAGTAATAATAGTTTTTTTTATTAATTAAATGTTCTTTAATTATTTTTATTTGTATTTATTTGTAATATATCTGTTTTTATTTATAGACATTTTTAGCCTTTTTAAAATAATAATTTAAAAATAATTAATTAATAATTTTTTTTTTGCTATTTTTTAAAATAATGTGATTTTCTCTATTATTATAATTTATTTTATTTATTTATTTATTTATTTTTTACTTTTTTTCTTCTCTCTCATTCTTTTTTCATGCTTATGTAAAGCATAAAGTTTTTGAACAGTAAGGTTTTTCATGTTTTTAAATAACTTCTGCTTACAAATCCTGCATTTATTTGATCCAAAATACAGCAAAAGCAGTAATATTGTAAAATATTTTTACTATTTAAAATAACCGCTTTCTATTTGAAAATATTTTAAAATGTGATTTATTCTTGTGATCAAATCTACATTTTCAGAATCATTACTACTATTATTATTAATAATAATTCAGACAGTTCAGAATTTTTTCAGGATTCTTTGAATATAAACATCCAACGATAAGCATTTATCTGAAATAAAAAGCTTTTGTAACATCATACCATTCAAACACTTGCAGTCAGTATAATGTTTTTTTTTTTTTGGGGGGGGGGATTATAGAAATAAATAAATTTATATAGCAAGGATGCTTTAAATTGATCAAAATTGATGATAAAGACATTTATAATGTTACAAAAGATTTCTGTTTCAGATAAATGCTGTTCTTTCTATCCATCAAAGAAACCTGGAAAATTCTACTCAGATGATTTCAACAACAATAAAAATAATAATAATAATAATAATAATAATAAATGTTTTTGAGCAGCAAATCAGACTATTAAAATCATTTCTGATGATGCTAAAAAAACAACTTGGAAATCACAGAAATAAATTGCATTTTAAAATATTCAAATAGAAAACAATTATTTTAATTTGTAAAAATATTTCCAAAATGTCCTATGTTTGCTGTACTTTGAATCAAATAAATGCAGGCTTGGTAAGCAAAAGAGACTTAAAAACATTAAAAATCCTACTGTTCAAAAACTTTTGACTGGTAGTGTAAATATATGCATCGCGTTTGTCTAAAATATGAAACATTTTCCTTTAAAATGTGTGCATGTTTTTTCTTTCTTTAACATATGCGTACGCCATTTGGTTTGATTCATCCAATGCAACGACATTCACACATTCCTCAAGTCTCTTAAGTGTCTGAAGTGTCCAAATATTTTTAAGGTGCATATTTTGGAGCACATCTATAAACTTGTTCAGACTCGGACCGCTTTGAATCTGTCATTCGGTGAAGTACATCTGCTTCAGTGCTTGTGTTTCGATCCAAGTAATATAATATCTGAGTGGTCTCCAAGGTCCTGATCCTGGGAAAGTTAGCGTGGCTTTGGGAATAGAAACTATGTTGATGAACTTCTGAGATGAAGCAAATATATTTCACTCGGCCTTGATATCCAGAGACTATTTTCCCTTGACGGTCCGTCCGGGATACATCTGATTGGCATCTATGCCTATGTTGTCCGATGGGGGGAAAAAAGAGCTGTGTGGAATATTCAGGATAAGGTTTATAAATACTCCCTCTCCCGGTTCTCATGACTTCAGATAAAAATAATAGTGGGGTTGGATATAGTGGAAACATAAATCAGTGTTTTCCTGGTTACAAGATACTGTTGCGGGCATCCGTTGAGTTGACATCTGGTGCCGTGACCCTGTCGATAATACTCCTGGCTTCCTGTATCCGGATGGCAAGTGGAGATTATCCAGCGACGCTGAATACAGAACATGTGTTTGACGTTTATGATTAGTCAGTGTCTCTCGTGGGAATCCTTCTGATGTGTTGTACACTGTGTCATAATCATTCATATTCATATCTGGGTGTATCGCAGAAGTACCGATGAACTCGCAGGTCGTCTGTTTTCTATTATAAAAGCATTTTTCTTTTTGTTCCCATGGAAAGTTCAACAAAAGACATGCACTAGATGATTTGTTTTGATGTGTGTTACTCAGCCAGCCATCTGAGGCCAATAATAACGCTGTTGTTTGTGTTTCAGTGGCGATGCCGTACATCATAATGACCATCATCTACCGGCCGTACCAGCGTGGCGTTTACTGCAATGACGAGAGCATCCGTTACCCCTACAGACCAGACACCATCTCTCACAAAATGATGGCGGCCGTTACCATTTCCTGCTCCATCATTATCGTGAGTCTCCATCGATCAATACAAATTTGCTCAATATGTACTTACCCTTAGGCTATCCAAGGTGTGGATTGAAACTGATTGAGAAAAATGTAGCATTGCATCACTTGCTCACTAATGGATCCTCTGTAGTGAATGGGTGCCGTCAGAAAGAAAGTCCAAACAGCTGATAAAAACATTGCAATAATCCACACCACTCCAGTACATCAATTAACAACTTATGAAGTGAAAAGCTGTGTTTGAAATAAACAAATTAATAATTAAAAAATAAAATAATTAATAATAGTAATAGTTTAGTTTTTCTTAAATAATAACAGTGATAAATAAATTGTGATAATACTATTAATTTAAAATAAAAAGTGAGTGTTAAATGAAAACGCAGTTATTTTATAGTACACTTGTATTAAAAATACAATGCTAGTATTTAATGTTAGTATTTTCTTTTTTTTTCTTTAGTTAATTTGTAAATTAATTTTCATTATTTTCAAACCTAAAATCAGACAACTTTTTAAATTAAATTAAAGTATTAAATTGAAATACAATTATTTTATAGTAAAATTGTTAATGGTAATACAATGGTAATATTTACATTTTATTTATTTTTATTTTTTACTTGTTTATTTTATATTAATTTTTCTTCATTTTCAAACCTAAAATCAGCAAACATCAATTAAAAAAAAAATAAAAAAATAAATTAATTATTAATATATATTAATATTAATATATATATATATATATATATATATATATATTTATTTATTTATTTATTTATACAAAATCAAATAAAGTAATTATTAAATAAAAAATCTGACAAATTTTATTTTCGTCACTTTTATTTCAAATAAAAAGTGAGAATTAAATAAAAATACTATTTTTTATAGTACACTTATAAAATACAATGCTAATATGTACATTTTTTTATTTTTACTGGTTTGTTTTAAGTGAGAATCAAATAAAAATACAACTATTTTATAGTACAAAAAATGCAATGCTAATATGGACAATTCCTTTTTTTCTTATTTAGTTGTTTATTTTTATATGAATTTTCATTATTTTTAAACCTGAAATCAGATAAAGTTTTTTTTTTACTTTTATTTGAAATAAAAAGTATTAAATAAAAATGCAAATAAAGTTTTTTTTACATTTATTTAAAATAATTAGTGATAATTAAATACAATATATATTTTATAGTACACTTAAAAATACAATACTAATATTTACATTTTATTTTTACTTGTTTATTTTTTATATAATTGTTCGTCATTTTTTTTAAACTTAAAATCAGCTAACGTTTATTTTTGTCATTTTATTTAAAATAAAAATGTGAGTATTAAATGAAAATACTGTTATTTTATAGTAGACTTAAAAAAGCAGTGCTAATATTTACATTTTAATTTTTTCTTTTTTACTTGTTTATTTTTTTAGATATATTTTGCAAACCAAAAATCAGGTAAACGTCTATTTTTTTTCACTTTTATTTAAAATAAAAAGTGAGTATTAAATAAAAAAAATATTTTTTAATAGTACACTTAAAAAATACAATGCTAATATGCATTTATACTTATTTATACAGCACATTTTTTGGTTGTGCATGCGCACTATGTGCACCCCGATCATGTTTTAAACTGTTGTTTCTTACCAAAATATGAGTCCATGAGTCCTAAAAATTCTCTTTATTCCTCAGACAAAGCTGTTGTTTGAATTCAGAAGTTAGTATGTACTGTAGCATGCAATTCAATAGGAACTACTTTGTTGAATGTGACAGATGTAACGTTTTTACCTTCATGTACCAAACCTGAAAGAAAGTAGGTCAAACAGATTTGAAATGACGTGAAGGTGACTAAATAACCAGAGAATTACTCTTTTGTTTGAACTATTAATTCAAAAGCATTGTAAATGTCTGAATTGATTCAGTGTTGAACTACTTGTGAGAACAAACCAGTTGCAGCCGTTATGAAACAACATTTCTGTGGCGTATTTGGTTGCGAAAACATGCAGGTTGGTTTGGTATTGTGTCCACATTTTCAGAAAGAACATTGTAATTAGTTCAACATGGTTCGTCAGTGAGAGTTCAACTCAAAACATGACTCATCTACATCACAGACTCATAGTCTGACTGTCATTTACTCGCAGTACTGAGTCTTAAGGCGAGACCAGTTTATGTAACACGTTTGGTTCACAATGGTAATTAAAAGGTGTTACATAAAATATAGGTGCATAAGAAATTAAAGGAATTGAAATGTACAAACTATTGCAGTGTGCCTATATTTATTGTTGCGTGACTATTAAGTGTTTAAAAGCGTTTTTTTTTTGCTGTGATGACAGTCAGAAGATTTTTTCTTCTTCTGCTCACCAAGCGTGCATTTATTTGATTAAAAGTACAGCAAAAACAGTACATTTTTGAAATATTTTTACTATTTAAAATGACTGATTTCTATTTGAATATATTTTAAAATGTAATTTATTTCTGTGATTTCAAAGCTGATTTTTCAGCATCATTACTCCAGTCTTCAGTGTCACATGATCCTTCAGAAATCATTCTAATATTCTGATTTGCTTCTAAAAAAAAACATTAATTATTATTATGTTGAAAACAGCTGGGTACAATTTTTTCAGATTTCTTTGTTGAATAGAAAGTTCAGAAGAACAGCATTTATCTGAGAAAGAAATCTTTTGCAACATTATACATGTCTTTATAAGCACTTCCACTCAATATCAATTTAAAACATCCTTGCTAAATAAAAGTATTAATTTCTATAATTTCTTGGCCAAAAAGCTTTTTATTTCAGGTAAATGCTGATCTTTGGACCTTTCTAGTCATCAACGAATCCTGAAAAAAAAAAAAAAAAAAAATTCAACAGTTTAAAATATTGATAATAATAATAATAATGATGATGATGATAAATGTTTCTTGAACAGCAAATCAGCATATTAGAATTATTTCTAAAGGATCATGTGACACTGAAGACTGTAGTAATGATTCAAATTTGATAACAGGAATAAATTGCATTTTGAAATATATTCAAATAAAAAGCAGTTAAATATTAAAAATATTAAGCAATATTATTATGGTATTTTGAATCAAATAAATGCAGGCTTGGTAAGCAAAAGAGACTTATTTAAAAAAACATTTAAAAATCTCACTGAACCATATGAACCATTTTTGGTTCCCCAAAGAACCTTTTTGTGATCAGTTAAAAGTTAAAAGAACCATTTTTTCTTAGTGTGAAGATCATTTTAATTATCAGAAGAATTTCCATTATAAAGAACATTTTGTGCAATGGAAAGATTCCATAAATGTTCAAGAATCTTTATGGAATCATCTATGCCAATAAAGAACCTTTATTTTTTTAGAGTATGAGGAATCTTTTGTAAAATGGAAAGATTCCATACATGAATATTAATGTTTATTAATAGAGCCATAGTTGCTAGTAAAGACCATTTTATTTTTAAACGTGTATTACTCATACTTGGGGTTAAAGGAGAAGTTCACTCATTCTCTTGTCATACAAGATGTTCATGTCTTTCTTTCTTCAACTGTAAAGAAATATTTTTTTGAGAAAAACATTTCAGGATTTATCTCCATATAGTAGACTTCTATTATATTAATTGTATTTGTTAGATAAAAGGTGCCATAGAATGCATTAATAATACAATATCTACATAGAAGGTTAGATAAGGGCAAAGATTCTCCAGAAATGGTTTTACAAGTCCATTTGCAACCCTAGAATTTGTCCCTAGAATGAAATGGTCTGTTATTACCTTATTTGGAAGGTTCATGAATAATAATGATGAGCTCTGCTCTGATTGGCTGTTTCACAGAGCAGCTTATTTCAGTAGCTCGTTGAAGCAAGTGGATAGTGACTTTGAATCTCTAAAAAGGACGAAAATGTGCTATAAAAGTAGTCTAGAAGACCAAAAAAAAGTGATTCATTTGCAGTAAATCTTATTTTAAATCTTATCATTTTCAAAAAAAAAAAAAAAAATTAATTTCTCTTTATTCCTCACACAAAGCTGTTGTATGAATTCAGAAGAGTTACAATGTAGTGTGCAATTCAATAGGAACTACTTTTATGTACCAAACTTGAAAGAAAGTAGGTCATACAGATTTTAAACGACATTAATGTGACTAAATAACCACAGAATTACTCTTTTGTTTGAACTATTAATTCAAAAAAGCATTGTGAATTGCATATAAGAATAAGAAACACATTAACATCTTGGATGACAAGGGGTGAATAATTAACTGTAAATTGTTCTGGAAGTGAGCTTTTTTGAATCTTTAATACTTTTAATATTCTCACTTGCAGATCACTTCAGGAGAGGCCTACTTGGTCTACACCAAACGTCTCTACTCCAATTCAGACTTTAACCAGTACGCTGCGGCGCTCTATAAAGTGGTGGGGACGTTTCTGTTCGGCGCATGTGTGAGCCAGTCACTGACCGATATGGCCAAGTACACCATCGGACGCTTGCGGCCCAACTTCATGGCGGTGTGCGCTCCTAAAGTGTGTGAGGGCTACATGCTGGAGATAAACTGCACGGGACACGCTCGCAACGTGACCGAATCCAGGTACAGAAACGAGTCGGGAAGGGTCGAGGTCAGAGGTCGTAAACGGCTAACCTCACTTCCTGTATTTGTTTATATTTGTCACCTGTTGTTTCGCTTCCTGTTTGTCCAGTACATTTGAGCTTTCTTAGGGTTTGACCTTTGCAGTGCAAAGGTCTCAGTCATGTTCTCAAATGCCACATGTCCTCAAGAGACCTGAAATAATAATAGATTTGATTGTGCATGCACTAGAAAGCATGACCTGTGGTCAGAGTCAGTTTACATCAGTAAGGAAATATTTGAGTCCTGTATAGGCAATTAGGGAGAAAAATAAAAATTCATATTTAAAATAATTGAGAAATTATAATTAAATTTATACATGTTAATTTTAATATACAATTAAATATTAATTTAGTATTTATGATTAATACACAGTGTTTTTTTAACTAAAACTAAAACTATAATAAATAGTTTTTGGTAACTGAAGTAAAACTGAAATAATACATAAATATTAGATCAAAATGTTATTTTGACCTCTAACTGAAATAAAATAAGTTGAAGCACAGAAATGACTAAAATTGAAATAAAAATAGGTTTAATATTAGCATTTAAAAAAAGAATAAAACTTGAATAAATTAATAAAGCTTGTACTAAAATAACAAATGTAGACCTTTTAACTTGTAATTGTATGTCTGTAAATTTTGTTAAATTGTCAATCTTATTTTCAGTTGACTTGTTTGTTTTAACCAAGAAACACTGTTTTCAATTTCTATCATTTAAAAGTATTTTAAAACACTAATTTTACAAATGTAAAATAGTATGTATTTGGGCATTTTAATTCAGAAAAAGTATTTTAAAAAGTTCAAAAGAAAACTTGACAATAATAGATGAAAAACCTAAAATTTTGAACGAAAACTAGAAATTTTATTTTGGTGTCTAACTGAAATAAAACAAGTTGAAGCAGAAACTAGTTGAAATAAACATAAGGTTTAATATAAGTATTTAAAAAAAATAATAAAAGTGACAAGAATGTAAGAAATGTAATAATGTGTGCTTTAAATAAATTAAATTTAAATAAAAAATATAAAAATAAATGCTAAAAAATATTAATAAATACTATAATAGTACATAAATGGTACTAAAATAACACTGTTCGAATGTTCAGAGTCTGTACATTTTGTAAGTTGTGAAAATTCTGAATCTGGTTTTGCTGACATTCTGTTTTCAGTTGTTGTCATTACACATTATTTTAAAATAAATAAATATGTTTATGATATATATTTAAAAAATAGGGAGAAAATCTCTGAGCACATAATTGTACAATGAGTAAAATAGTGTGTATTTGGGCATTTTAATTCAGAAAAAGGTTTTTTAAAAGTTCAAAAAGAACTTTAACAATAATGTTATATTAAAAATAAAAATGTCAAGCACATAAGAAATATAATAAAACATGTACTTTAATTCAATTAAATTGTAATAAAAAATGCTATGAAATATTAATAAATAATATAATAGTAAATAAATAGTACTAAAATAACAAATGTTCAAACGTCTGTATATTTTGTTCAATTCTGAAAATTCTGAATCTGATTTTGTCGACTTGTTTTTTTACCAAGAATCGCTGTTTTCAATTGTTGTCATTACGCAATAAATATATATTAATGTAAAATTTGTAAAATAAAAAGCTTGTTTTCATATATAGAATAAGGGAGCATGACATATGTGACCCTGAACCACAAAACCAGTCATAAGGTTAAATTTGACAAAACTGAGATGTATACATCATATGAAAGCTCAATAAATAATCTTTCAATGCTTTCTATTGATGTATGGTTTGTTAGGATAGGACAATATTTGGCCGAGATGCATCTATTTGAAAATCTGGAATCTGAGGTTGCAAAAACATCAAAATACTGAGAAAATCACCTTTAAAGTTGTCCAAATTAAGTTCTTAACAATGCATATTACTAATGTACATCATCGGACATCATTACAAAGTGCACTTGAAGGCCAGTATGAACTTGTGATAAATCTTTTAGCACAGATTACATTTCGAAACCATAATTTGAAAGTGTCATCCCATAAATGTGTCATTCAGAATGATCTGTGGACTGTGAAAATGATTCTTTTTCCTTTTCTCCTTGAATTGTTGTCTTGTATCTGTCCGATTCGCCCTTCCTCCGTGGATTGTGTTGCGCCAGGCTGTCGTTCTACTCCGGTCACTCCTCCTTCGGGATGTACTGCATGTTGTTTCTGGCGGTGAGTTGTCACAGTTGTCTTCCTCTCCTGCAATCATGCTGACACAGAAGACTTGTGTAGACAGATAAAGGAAAGCTCTAAGAGCAACAGGAAACACCACGGAGACAATAAACTACCACCTTAAACATGTCTCCAGCTTTAAATCAAGACAGTATGTGGTGCTTAAAGGGACAGTACACCTAATAATTATAGCTGATGTTATCAGTTACTCACCCTCATGTTATTTCAAACCTGCATGATGTTTTCTCTTCACATCATTGTTTTTTTTTGTTTTTGTTTATTTTTGGTTAAAGTTTACATAATTTTCTGGTTGCTTCGCTCATGTTTAGACATGTCTGTATTTGTCAAGTATTTGTCAATATCCACACAAGGTGCTTTCCCGTAGCTTTTAAAGCATTGCAATGACTTGTATTGATTTTACTGCTATTGAGCCCTCAAGATTGATTTTCCATTTTCTTTGCATGTTCTATTTTTCAAGTCTTGTGTAATCCGTTGTTGTTTTTCCTCTAGCTGTATGTTCAGGCACGTATGGCATCCAAGTGGGCCCGCCTCCTCCGGCCCACGATACAGTTCTTCCTGGTGGCCTTTGCCATTTATGTGGGATACACACGTGTGTCTGACTACAAGCACCACTGGAGCGACGTGGTCGTGGGTCTCCTGCAAGGGGCGCTGGTCGCAGTCCTGACGGTGAGTGGGGTCAATCTCATGAAATCTAATGTCCAATGTCATATTTCACCTTAAAACCAAAAGAACAAATTATAAACTGATAGTTTGCATATCCTGTTTGCAAAATTCTGTACACAATTAAGCCCAAATGAAACAAAATAATACTGATAAAGGAATTAATATGTAAGTATATAAATAAGTTATGCACTCATTTAGCTTTTTTTCTCCACAATAAAATAATTGAAAAGAATTTTGGCGGAGAAAAAAAAATTTAAGCAGTTAAAGGGATAGTTCATATATATATTTACTATTTATTAAAGTATTCTTTCACCAGGAATCCTGAAATTAAACTCTTTCAATTGTAACAAAGTGTTAATTTAATTGGTAAAAGTTTTTAAAACTATACAGTCAAAATCTAAAAAATAAAGTTGATGAATTAGACGAAAAACTAAAAAGTGAAAAAAGGTGAAAATTACAGATGTTATTTTGGCAACTAGCTGAAATAAAATAAGTAAAAATTGAAGTACCAAAATAAAAAATGAATAAAAGTAAGGCTAAATCAAAATAAAACTTACAAGGAAATGTAACAGTAAAATGCTTAAATGAAAATAAAAATGAAAAAATAAAAAACATATTTATAAATAGTATAATAATAATAAATATGATGAATATTAATATATTCTAATAATATATTATAATAACTTAAATGTATAATAAATATTTAATAAATTAAATGTAATGTTTATAGTAAGAAATAATAATTGTTGTTATCAATATTGCTGTCATAACCAATAGGCCAAACATTTTAGGCAACAATGTTTATAAAAAAAAAAAAATGAATAAAAAACATATATAATATTTATTTATTTGTTTATTAAATTCATAGGAAATCCATCAACCACTGGAAATTAAACGCCATTAATTATAATATTGTTTTTTTTTTATCATACAGTCAACATGTAAAAATCATAATGATCCTAAATATACTGGAAACATCCTCTTTTATATTAAAAAAAAAATTGAAATCATTTTCACTTTAATTTGTTTAGTCATATTTTTGTGAAACTACTTGTACTGCCTAACTTTTAAACTACAAAAGAGAATTCAAGAGTTTTTATTTTTGTGTTTAAATAAAAAAAGAGTGATAAATGATAAATAATGTTATAAATAACATGATAAATAAAAAAATAAACTGATAAAATAAAGTGTGTATATATAATATACTTAAATGTCGGAAATATAATAAATAAAGTATACAATATATGTCTTTATATATTGTTATTTTATTATTTTCCTGGTTAAAAGGTAAATAAATATATTATTTAATAAATAACAAACATAATAATAAATGAGTGTGTGTGTGTGTGTGTATATATTTATTATAAATTGTATAATTAAAAATATATTTATTTTAAAAAATATAAAATAAATAATGATAAAAATAAAGTGTTTATACTATATAAATAGTTTTTTTTTTCCTGGTTAAAGGTTAAATAAATATAATGATATATTTATTTAATAAATAATAAATCATTTTAAAATATAATCGATATGTAAAAAATAATTTTATATAATAATAATAATAATAATAATTATTATTATTATTATTATTATTTGGTGTTCTACAAATCTGCAAGTTGCATTAAGACCTTTTCATTTCCATCACAGGTGCGATACGTCTCTGACTTCTTCAAAGAGCGCCCCCCTCGTTGCCAGGATGTAGAAAATGCTGAAAACGAAGACAGCGAACGCAAACCCAGCCTTCAGATCGCAGACACGGACAGAAACCATTACCCATACAGCAGGCCTGTATGAGCCTGACCTTTGACCTGTGAGAGCAGTCACACAGAAGCACTGGATGCTGCACCACGTCTGGTACAGACAGCCAAACACACTGTACACTGGCACTGACTGCGCTCTCTTCCACAGGATCAAGCTCCCATTTCACACAGAGAGAGAGAGAGAGAGAGAGTGAATGCATGAACTAACACTGAATATTAGATTTTATACTTCTCTACAGACCGTGTTTATACCGAATTTTGTCTTATGCACGCTCATATACGCCATGTGCACAGATCGCCTGACATCTAATGAACCGTGAGGGACTTTATTGTATCGGAGGACAAAGACGAGCTTCTCCAAGGGGAACTGGTCGTTTCTATGACAACCTCAAAACCACCGGTTGACATTTACTGACTAGCCGTACTTCTGCTGTTCGAAGGGATTCTTTCGGCATGGGAAAGAAAGTCATCTTTTCTAAGCCATCAGAAGACAAGAATTAACATTTCCCTGAGTAAGAAATCCAGGAAGAGAAGTCTGAACACGGAACAGTTGGCAAAAAAGGTCTTCCTCACATTGACAATTAGATATTTTATACAATTTTTGTGACTTATTATTATTTTTAATATATAAAGAAATGTTATTTTCCTGTGGCGGTAGGTTTAGGGACTTTTCTAAACAACATTTTGGTGAACTAGTTATTATATCCGCACACATCTACAAGAAATTCTGCATAGCATGAATGATTTTTATAAAACAACACTTTTTAATATTAGTTTGCTAAAGACTACCATGACAACTCGTGATTTCAATCTACAGTTGAGGTCAACAGTTTACATCCCCCTTTCAGAATCTGCAAAATGTTAATTATTTTACTAAAATAAGGAGGATCATACAAAATGCATGTTATTGTTTATTTAGTACTGACTTAAATAAGATATTTTAAATAAAAGTTGTTTGCAATGTCAATAAGAGAAAATAGTAGTTGAATTTATAATAAATGACCCCTTGATTCTTAATACTGTGTTGTTACCTGAATGATCCACGGCTGTGTGTTTTCATTTAGTGATAGTTGTTCAAGCTGCCCGCTGTTCTTCAGAAAAATCTTTCAGGTCCCATAAATTCTTTGGGTTTCCAGCATTTTTGTCTGTTTGAACCCTTTTGACATCCATCTTTTCACACTGAGGACAACTGAGGGACTCATGTGCAACTATTACAGAAGGTTCAAACGCTCACTGATGCTCCAGAAGGAAACACAATGCATTAAGAGCTGGGGGTGAAAACTTTTGAACAGAATAGAGAGGTGTACAAATTCCTCATTTTGCCCAAGTATCATTTTTTTTTTTTTTCATTTAATACTGCCCTTCAGAGGCTACAGGAAATAGTTGCATGTTTCTAAGAAGACAAAATAAATAAAATTTACCCTGATCTTCAAATTTAAAACGTTTTCCCCCCTTAGCTCTTAATGCGTTGTTTTTCCTTCTAGAGCATCAGTGAGTGTTTAAACCTTCTGTAATAGTTGCATATGAGTCCCTCAGTTGTCCTTGGTGTGAAAAATGGATCTTAAAATCATAGTCATTGATGGAAAGGGTTCAAATACACAAAAATGCTGGAAAACCAAAGAATTTATGGGATCTGAAAGATTTTTTCTGAAGAACAGCAGGCAGTTTAACTTTAACTGTTATGTGAAATATCTTAAGGTCAGTACTAAATAAACAATAACATGCATTTTGTATGATCTCTCTTATTTTGGTAAAACAATGAACAATGACCTCAACTGTAGTTTTATCGCATTGCTCGCTCTCATAACATGCCGTTTAATGAAAACCACTAGCTAACCGAGGCACATATTATTTATCAGTATATTTCATGGAAATGAGTATTGCTAACCAGCCTATTCAACATTAACTTTAATACGTTAATCAGCTGTTTATTTCTAAATATTATCGTCGTCACCGAGTCCTAACCGGGTGAACCTGAAGTGCTGCTTGTAATGTTAAAATCAGCCAATCATAAAGCTGTAAACTGATTCTGAACCAATGAAAATTCACTACGGGGCGGGGCTACCCAACATGACAAGAAACTGACGCTTGTAGATTGAAAAAGGACTTTCGAAACGAATGTTTTCACAGCGTAATGATTGTTTAGTTTTATGTGCCTGTTTCCAATGAAAACGCCTGTCAAAATCTCCAGCGGATTCAAGAATCAGGTTAGACTTATTTTCTTCACGCCACGCCTTTGTGTATGACGAAATTACGTTTTAAACGTAAGCTGCGATCATTTGGTCTAAAAGTTTCCACTTAACAGTTACCTCTCTATCGCTCCAGTGACAATTTTATCTGAGATTTTGTCTCCACAAATACTCATTCTTTACTCTAATTTACCTCATTTTATCTACTTCTAATTTATGTTAATGTTAATTCGGAGCTCGAACCGCCCCCTTCCAAGACATCAATTCAAATTCATCGCTAATTTTTTTTTTTTTTTTTTTACTGAATGGTCAGGTGATCTTGAAAAATATTATTAAAAATATCTACGCAAATTGATATACAACCACTGTAAGTCTGTACTTTGCCCGTGGAAAAATATTAGGACATGCTATCTTGTCTTAAAAACACCCATTAGCTAAATTAATAATCTTAAAAATAGTTATCTTTAGGTTTAACGTTAGACAATATTTTTTTTTACCGCTAAAAAGGAGAATGCCACACATTTCTTCTTTTCAAAAACAAATATTCTGGTATAAATGTGACTATGGACCACAAAACCAGCCATACGGGTCAATTTTGTTAAATCGATGTATAATATAATATAAAAGCAGTATAAAGGATTAAATAAGCTTTCCATTGATGTTGTCCAAATGAAGTTCTTTGCAATGCATATTACTAATCAACAATTATTTTCAGTAGGAAATGTACAAAGTATGTTCATGGAACATGATCTTTACTTAATATCCTAATGATTTTTGGCATAAAAGAAAAATTGATCATTTGAACTCATACAGTGTATTTTTGGCTATTGCTACAGACTGCTTAAAACTGGTTTTGTGGTTCAAGGTCACATATATTTTTAACTTTTCCTCGCAGCTATTATGTTATTAATGTGGGAAAACGTTTTTTTTTTTTTAAATGAAAACTTTCCCTCTCACATTATTTTTGGAGGAAAAACAATTCTTTTAATTTTTTTTCCTGTCCCCGCAAACCTGTTATGTCATTTATGAAAAAAAAATAAATAAAAACATTTGTTGACAATTGCTCATGTAAACCCTGCACAACAGAACCTGCTGTCTACTGTGAGTTGCTAATGCTGCAATTTTTTATGGACACTATATTTAGTGAATATGAATGATGTCTCCCTCTTTTTTTGCTTCTATGTGGAACAGAGACTCTCTTGTGACTCTGATTTAGTCGCAGAAATCCAAACGGCCTTAAAATAAATGAGGACTGAGCTCACAGAGTGACTTACACACTGAATGTGAAGAAGAGTGTGGCTCATGTTTACACTTTTGCCAATGTGTGTAAAATGCAAGTATTGTCTAGCTGAATGTTCCAGAGCAATCATGAGTATTTTTGCAGGGTTGTTGTAAGTTTGTGCGTATAATAGCACAACTTAATCAAAGATAGTACATCATTATCAAAAACTGGTTGGATGTGAAACTATATACTGCCAGTCAAAAGTTTTTGAACAGTAAAATTTTTAATGTTTTTTTTTTTTAAGTCTCCTTTGCTCTTATTTAATCCAAAATACAGTAATATTGTAATATATTTTTACTATTTAAAATGACTGTTTTCTAGTTGAATATATTTTAAAATGTAATTTATTTCTGTGATCAAAGCTGCATTTTTCGTATCATTATTCCAGTCTTCAGTGTCACATGATCCTCCAGAAATTATTCTAATATGCTGATTTGCTGCTCAAGAAACATTTTTATTATCAATACAGTTGAGTACATTTTTTTAGCAAGGATGCTTTAAATTAATCAGAAGTGATGATAAAGACATTTTTTGTCTTCAGATAAAAAAATTCAGATAAATGCTGTTCTTCTGGACTTTCTATATTTATCTATATTATATTTATTTATATTTTATCTATATTTATTCTATATTATATTTATGTTTTTGAGCAGCAAATCAGCATATTAATGATTTCCGAAGGATCGTGTGACTGGAGTAATGATGCTAAAAATTCAGCTTTGAAATCACAGGAATAAATTACATTTTTTTTAAATATATTCAAATAGAAAAGTAATTTTAAATAGTAAAAATATTTTAACATTTTACTGTTTTGTTGTACTTTGGATCAAATAAATGCAGGCTTTAAAAATCATTAAAAATCCTACTGTTCAAAAACTTTTGACTGGTAGTGTACATTTATAAAAATGATCAACGAACCTACTATAATAATTGTCAAAACCAAAAGAAAAAATATTTTCTGATTAAATTGAAGCTACTGAACTTTTCTCCTAAAAACGAATAATTCTAAACCACTTATATTTAGAGCTCCAGTCATTTTATATGAACCAATTATTATTTAGTCCAATTATTATGATTGGCATCCGTGACTTTATAAGAAGTTTTGAGTGTATAGCATATAAATGTTGCACATATAATTTTGTTTTCTGGTATGTTTTATATTTGTTTGTTTATAACGTTCAAAATAACAATAAAAAAAGTGTACAGCATGTTTTTCTGCAATGTTTCTGCTCTGCTATTGCTGTAAATGAGCTCAAAACAGAAATTAGTGAGAAGTTTTGGAACTCCTCAGAGTTCACAGTGCAGATGTCTTTAATGCTTTTATCTTATCAGTTGTTAACACTTCATATTTCAACATCTGTTATCTAAAATACATGCTTGCTAGGCCAAGTATCGTTATTAATCTTGCTCATACTTGGTGTTAAAGGTTTGTTTAAATCACTAATCATAAATGCACAGAACTTTTTTTTCAAGCGTAATTATTTATAGCATGCGTTTAAGAATGTGATTTCATATGCAGCGCGTGTATTTAATTGGATTAACTTTTGTGAAACTCAGTCCGGTGCCGTTCAGCCAAAAACTTGTCCTTATCTAACACATGCAGAGACAATTGTACAAGGGAATCGTGGGAATTGAAGCAGCCAAAAAAAGTCTCACATAAATCCTGCTTCTTTTCATCAGGATGGTGTTCAAGGACTGCTGATTCCCCTCAGCTTTTTTTGTAACTGGGTAAATGATTCTCTGCAGGCAGGACTGGAAGTGTCTGAGAAGGCAAAGCGTCAGTTTTAAGGAGTGTGCGTATGTAAAATCTCCTTTATCCAGTGTCTATGAATAGGTGGGACTGGTTTCAGGCTGGTTTGCCTGTTTTCATTCATGTATTGTGTCATGGACATGTGACATTCTGCTACTACAAAGAGCTTTATTTGCTGTCCATGTGATCCAACAAAAGGAGTTTTTCCATTGCACTGAATCTTGAGATGTGGGGCAAAACAAAAAAAGTTTCCACTTCGAAATGAATCAGAGATGATCACTTAATCATCATCACAAAAGTACAATTGCATTAAATTCTTGGTAAGACTTTACAGTGTGGTTCATTTGTTAACTTGAACTAAGAAAGAATAATACTTCTAAAGCATTTACTAATGCAATGTTAAAATCTTGTTCGTTTGAGTTAATGCACTGTGAACTAACATTAACTATCAAAGCACAGTATTTTTATTGACATTAACATCGATTTATAAATTAATGCTGAGATACTATTATCAGTATTTTCATTTGTTTTGCATTTTCATTTGAAAGGTTTAGTAATTTTTCTTGTCATTTTCTATGTTTCCTTTAAATGTCTTTTTTCTTTTAGTTTTTTTCAATACTGAATGTTTTTTTTTTATTAATCTTTAGTTTTTATTTTATAGTTTTTGTTTTTGTTGTTTTTACATGTATTTTATTATAATATATTATATTATATATATTAATTATTATAGTATATATTATATTTAGATTTCTTTTCAATTATTAATTTTTTTATTTTATATTTTTAGTAATTTTTGTCATTTTAAGTTTAAGTTTTTCCATTAGTGGATGTTTATTTATTTATTTCTATATATATATATATATATATATATATATATATATATATATATTTTTTTTTTTTTAATAAAAAAAAATTGTTTTAGTAATTTTGTTTTCTCGTTTTTATTTCATAGTTTTCTGTCATTTTAAAGTGTCTGTGTATGATTTTCTTTTATTAATATTTAGATTTTATAGTTTTTCAAATGTCCCAATATGATTTTTTAGAAATGAATATTTATATATTTTTAGATTTTAATTTTAATTTTAATTTATTTTTTTTGATAGTTGTAGTAATTTCAATGTTACCAGTTGTTTTATTATTGAATGTTGAGTTTTTATATATATTTCTTTAATTATTATATATTTTTTGTTTTAGTAATTTAGCTTTTGGCATATTTTAAAATGTTTGTATATGATTTTTTTTTAATAAATTTTTTTTTTTTTGAAATTGTATAGTTTTAGTAATTTTTTTGTCAATTTAAGTTTTTCATTACTGAATGTTGATATATATTTTTTTTATTATTTTTTATTTTATTTTGAAATTGTATAGTTTTAGTAATTTTTTGTCAATTTAGGTTTTTCATTACTGAATGTTGATATAAATAGTTTTAGTAATTTTGTTTTTATCATTTATATTTATAGTTTTAGTAATTGTTTTTGGCATTTTTACAAGTATTTTAAAAAATGTCCCAATATGATTTTTTTTTATTAATATTTAGATTTTTTTTGTTTTCATTTTTATCTTTTTTTTTTGTTTTATAATTTTAGTAATTTTTGCCATTGTTACAAGTTTTTTATTATTGAAATTTGAATATTTTATTTGCTTTAGTAATATTGTTTTTGTCATTTTTATTTTATAGTTTTAGTAATGTTATTTTAGTAATTTTTTACAAGTATTTTAAAATGTCTGTGTATGATTTTTTAACATTAATATTTAGATTTTTTTAGTTTTAGTAAATTTTTGTAATTTTGACACTTTATTATTAAATGTTAATTTTTTTATATCTTTATATAAAATTTATATATTTTTATATTTTTCATTTTCACTTTTTGTTTTAGTAATTTAGTTTTCATTATTTTTGCAAGTCTTTTAAAATGTTTGTATATGATTTTTTTTTTTGTAATTTTGTTTTGGTTCTTATTATTGAATGTTTTGATATATTTTCAATTTTCAATGATTTAAAATTTGTATTTTTTGAAGTTTTGAGTTTTTGATTTTCCAAGTTTTTTTGTTTTTATTTTAAAATGTTTTTAGATGTAGTATACTTCAATACATCAACTTAAACTAAATGAAAAAGAGAAATGTGGCTTAATCAACTAGCTGAAATAAAAAAATTTAAAGTATTTTATATTTTGTTTCAGTTAATATTTCTTTTATTTCAAGCCACAGATTTTTCTATGATATAGTTTATTAGAATAACTGTTGTAATAACACTAGAAGAATATGTGTTTGTGAAGGTAAGGTTAGTAAGGTTTTCTTTGGTGACAATTCATGAAATGGAAAATAAATCAGTTCAGTTCCAATGCCATATTTCTCAGTTAGTATTTGAATCTGTATGAATGTCGACATATTGAGGGATTGATAAAAAAAAAAAAAAAAAAACACACATTTCATAAGAAAGCAAGTTTTAACATCATAATACAAACCTCTGAACATGTTACTCCAAAATAAACCCTTGATACTCAAAGTTTTAATTTTGCACTTCTGTCGCAGCATTCATCAAGAATCAGTGCTAGTATAAAGTTGCAACCCAAAAATGTTTCCAGTGCTTCATCCTCAAAGCATTCTGGGATGTGTGACCTGTGTTTGACCGGCAATATTTTATGTTGCTGTCTTACATCAGTCAGATAAAACTGTTGGCCACTTCAGCCAAAACATTCGCTCATCTGTCAAATGATTTTAGATGCACTAAATCTATCAAGAGTCTGACGTCAGCTGAGCAGGTTTCAACACTTTTCAAATCATTTTTAACGATTATCATTAATGGCATTTTGGAAAAGTTTGCAAATAAACAGTGGAGCCATTACATTTGTCTAGATTGGGGGTAAAGATCTCATAACAAGTTCCACATTGAGCAAAGCAAACATAAACCCTATCCAATGGAAATGTATTTGATTATGGCACCGCCTAGTGTTCAAATCAAGATTACAGCCTTTCATAACACTAGAACTGTGCTAGTTTACAATTAAAAGAGGTTAAAAACATAGGAAACACACCGATTAATTTGTTTTATAAAATGATATTATAATCAAACTTTGTGCACTTAATATGTCTTAATTATGCATTAACCATTTTAAAATGCAATAAAGCACTCAAAATTGTGTTGTATTGTGAATATAAACACGTTATAGTTTTAGTAATTGTGTTTCTGTAAATTTTACGAGTATTTTAAATTGTCTATGATTTTTTTTAACATTGATATTTAGTTTTTTTAAATGCATTTTTTGTAATTTTACACATTTTTTATTACTGAATGTTGAATTATATATATATATATATATATATATATATATATATATATATAAATTACTAATATATTATTAATTATATATATAATTTAGTTTTTTAAAATGTTTGTAAATGATTTTTTTTAATTAATATTTTGTTTTTTCTTTTGTTTTGTTTTTCATGTTAGTATTAGTCATTTAGTTTTAGTCATTTTTTCAATTAATTGTTTTGTAATTTTTACACATTTTTTATTATTGAATGTTGAATTTTATATAGGCTATATACAGTATATATTGTTTTGTTTCAGTAATTTAGCATTTTAAGTATTTTAAAATGTTTGTAAATTATTTACAAAAAATAATTTAGTTTTTTTATTTTTATGTTAGTTTTAGTCATTTTGTTTTAGTCATTTTTACATGTTTTTTAAATACATTTTTTGTAATTTTTACACATTTTTTATTATTGAATGTTGAATTTTATATATATATTTTTGTTTTGTTTCAGTAATTTAGTGTTTTAAGTATTTTAAAATGTTTGTAAATTATTTTTAAAAATATTTAGTTTTTTATGTTAGTTTTTGTCATTTTTGCATGTTTTTTATTGTTGAATGTTTTTGTAATTATTGAGTAATTTTAATTTTAGTAATTTTAAATTAATCTTTCATATATATCTTTTATATATCTTTCATTTTTGTTTAGTAATTTAGTTAAGTATTTCAAAATGTTTTTTAAATTAATATTTAGCTTTTAAGTATTAGTAATTTTGTTTTTATTTTTAATTTTTTAGATATAGTAGTATACTTTAACACAGTTTAACTCAAATCAAGCAGTGCAACAACAGATTACAGCCTTTTATAACACTAGAACTGTCCTAGTTTACAATTAAGAGGTTAAAAAACAGGAGAGAAACAGACAAATGAATTTATTTAATAAAATGATATTTTAATCAAACTTTGTGCACTCAATGTCTTAATTATGCATTAACCATTTTAAAATGCAATAAAGCAGTCAAAATTGTTACATTGTGAATATAAACACTTTTTATAGTTTTAGTAATTTTGTTTTTGTCATTTTTACAAGTTTTTAAAAATGTCTATGTATGATTTTTTTAAACATTCATAACATTACATTTTTTTACATATTTTATATTTTTGAATGTTGAATCTTTTATACATTTTTTTCAATTATTTTTTTGTTTTAGTAATTTAGTATTAAGTATTTGAAATCTATGAAATGTTTTAAAATTAATATTGTTTTTTTATTATTTAATGTTTTTGATATATATTTCAGTTTTCATTTTAGTAACTGTCTTTTTGTATTAGTAATTTTGTTTTTATTTTTTTCATTTTTAGATATGGTTTTTAACATTACTATTAAGATTTTTCTGTTTTATTACTTTTTTGTCATTTTTACACTTTTATTATTGAATGTTGAATTTAATTTTGTCTTTTAGTATTAATAATTTTGTTTTTCATTTTTAGATATAGTTAATTACATTTAGATTTTTCTGTTCTATTATTTATTTTTGTAATTTTTACACATTTATTATTGAATATTGAATTTGTTATATAATTTTCATTTTAATAATTTTGTCTATTAGTATTAGTAAATTTTTTTATATTGTTTTTTACCATTTATATTTTTTCCATTAATATTTGTTTTTTTTTTAGTCTTACAAATTTTTTTTTGTAATTTTTACACATTTTTTATTTTTGAATGTTGAATCTTTCATATATATTTTTTCATTTTTTTTTTTTTAGTAATTTAGTATTTTACATATTTTAAAATGTTTGTATATGATTTTTTTAACTTATTTAAATTTACTTTTATCAATTTGTTTTTGTAATTTTTACATATTTCTTATTATTGAATGTTTTTGATATTTTACATTTTCATTTTAGTAATTTTTATTTTTTAGATATAGGATACTTTAATCAAGTTAAACTAAATCAAATCAAGCCGTGCAACAAAAAACAGGAGAGAAACAGACAAGTGATTTTATTTAATAAAATGATATTTTAATCAAACATTGTGCACTTAACATGTCTTAATATGCATTAACCATTTTAAAATGCAATAAAGCAGTCAAAATTGTGCTGTATTGTGAATATAAACTAACAACATCTTTTAACCATGATTTTATTCACAATACAAAACAGATTTTCATGCTTTATTGCTTCATTTAGCATCATAAAATGAGCATTCATATATAAACAACAGAAGCCTGTTTATTCTAAGCAAAAACTGCCTAATTTCTCTTTGAATGCTGTGTGAAACTAATGCTATGCACTCAAAATGACAGTTTTATTAAAGTCTGCTTCAGTGAGGGGAAGCGATGTGATGAGTTCGGGGTGTTTCCAGCTCTTTACTGACACAGTCCAAATTTCTTGGGGGAAAAAGTGAAATGGCGCTGTAACAGGAACACCTCAATGTCCATTTGTCTAGAAGTTTCCATGTCTTTGTTTTGAACTCGTTTTGACACAAAATTGGCAGTAAAAGCATCTCAGTCCATTTCTGTGTGGGGGTGATACGGAGAAGGCCGTATCTTGTCTCCATTTGCCTGTCACACTGAAAGACAAAACAAAGCACGCAGGATTACACAACAGCGCTGCAGTTTTTCTGTTACCACACTTTCAGAAACATCTACATTTTAAGAGCCCACAAAATTAATAAACCTTACATTAGGATGTTACATCATCTTCAAATAAACAATATATTTTTAGCAGCAATGTTCATGAAGTTATGATTTTACTCATTTAGCAAACACAGTATCTAATGTTTCATAATATCTGACTCAAAAATATTAAGATTTGTTTTTTTTTGTCTTCAATCATCAAAAATCTAATCTAGATTTTTTTCCTCACTAATTATATATTTGTGTCAGTACAAAAGTAAAAAGAGTTAGAAATGCCTTGTGAACATGTAAAAAAAACAAAAACAAACGAGTGAAATGTGAAAATTTGCAATTATTAAAATATACATTGCTGGTAATTTTAATAAAGAAAATATTTTCAACATTTTTAACAAAAATGTATTCTTTGTTCATTTACAAAAAGGTGTTTTAGTAAATATATTGTTTTGGACAATATAATCATGTAAACATACAATAGTCATGTATATTCAGAAAATATGCTTAATATAGTAATATTTTGCATTCTTAATGCATTATTTAAATGCATATATATAAATAAATCATATTTTAGGATCACATTATATAAATAATATGTAGAATATATATTATATAAAACTGTTTAATGTAAATTAATAATAATCTATTTTTTATTTATATTTTATATTATGCATTCTTAATGCATTATTTAAATGTGCATATGTGTGTGTATATATATATATATAAAACATGATATTAAATAACATAATAAATTATATGATAATATTAATAAGTCTATATATTTTTTTATTATACTTTCTGAGTGCATTATTTAAATGTGTGTAAATAGATATATTATAATATATATTTATATATAAATTAAGTCACATATATGATCATATTAATAAGTACATTATATAAAAGTAATATACAAATGTTTAATATATTCATATTTTTAATAAAATCTGTTTTTGTCTCTTTTGAAATATATATTCTACATTATGCATTCTTAATGTATTATTTAAATGTGCACATATGTGTATAGAATTATATTATTTTTTATTATGCTTTCTGAATGCATTATTTAAATGTGTAAATAGATATATTATAATATATATTTATATATAAATTAAGTCACATATTATATGATAATATTAAAAAGTATATTATAGAAAAGTAATATAAAATGTTTAATATATTCATATTTTTAATAAAATCTATTTGTCTCTTTTTTAATTGTTATTTTATGCATTCTTAATGTATTATTTAAATGTGCACATGTGTACATTATATATATATGTATATATATATATAATGTAATATTAAATGTTTAATATATTAATATTAATAAAATAAATTATTTATTTTTAATGCCTTCAAGTTCTGAATGCATTATTTAAATGTGTGTGTGTGTGTGTGTGTGTGTGTAAATAAATATTTAATAAAAAAATATATTAAAAAAAATTACATATTATAATATGATAATATTAAAAATTATCATATAATTTATTACATTATACATATTATACTTTTAAATACATTTTAAATAAATACACTCACTCAAATACACACACACCCAAAGCAGAATATATTACTCACCAGAATATTCAGCTTTCGTTCTAATTGGCTGCCAGAGCTGCCAGACAGCTGATTGGCTGATTACGCCCTGCGTGTGAGAACAGATGCGGTTCACTCAGAGTTCGGCTCGGAGGGCCACGAGGACGGATGAAGGGCTTCTGACAAGGCACCTGATGCCCATACCCGAGCGCTCTGGGGCCGACCCGGTGCATTCTGGGACTGGCCCCTGTGCATTCTGGGGGGCGGGCGGGCTGGGGAGGGGTAGCGGCTGTCTTTCACTAGTCTCACTCCATGGGTAGGAGTGGGTCCTGTGAGGAAAACCAGACGTCAAGGTGCATGACCATTCGTCACCAAAAATGAATTGCAGGAATTGGAAAAACCATTTGGAGGCGAGCGAGGGATGAAATCACATCCGACTGAAAACCATCCCCCTGCCGCCCACGTTTACTGTAAACGGTAAAAGCATGAGTCAGGACCTACCTAGTGTTTGAGAGGGGGAGACGGGCCGCGGGTGGAGGACGAGAGAGGGCGGGGAGGTGCAGGAGAGCCAGGAGAGAGTGATTCATGGGACGCTGAAGGAGAAGGAGATCGCACTTTCTCCTGAAAACACACAGAGTAAAACCACTAAACCATGTCCAAGTGCACAGAAGCTTCTCATTACTGCATTTTTTCAATAATGACTATTAGATATGATATCTAGAGCCATATAAAAGCTGTTTTTTTTCCCTAAACCCTTTTTAATTAAAAAAGATGTCTAATCAACTGAATACACAAAACGTTAACAATGAATGTAATCGTTTAGTAGAATTTTAATAAAAATAGGACAATATGAAATGCATAAGTTTTCTGGATTATACTTTTTAATGGTTTACTTAAATTTCATTTAGAAAAAAACAGGATGCCTAATCAGTTGAATTACCAATATTTTAACAATGTAATAACATAACAAATGTTATAAAGGTATATTTGTAGCAAAAGCCAAAAATACATTGTATGGGTCGAAATTACTGATTTTTCTTTTATGCCTAAAATCATTAGGATATTAAGTAAAGATCATGTTTCATGCAGATATTTTGTAAAGTACCTACTGTAAATATATCTACAGTAATATGCATTGCTAAGAATTTATTTGGACAACTTTGAAGGAGATTTTTTTTGCACCCTCAGATTCCTGATATTCAAATAGTTGTATCTCGGCCAAATGTTGTCCTATTCAAACAAACCATACATATACAGAAAGATTATTTATTCAACTTTCGGATGTATAAATTTATTGACCCTTATGACTGGTTTTATGGTCCAGGGTTCCAAATGTGTTTTGAAATTTTTTTTCCCTAATTTCGGTTTTTGGTTTTAATTTTTCTGTATTACGTTTTTATTTTTTAATTACATTTTAATAATCAAACGGATGTCTAATCAATGAATTCATAAACCTTTAACAATGTAATAATGTATTAAAATTGTAACAGTAAGACAAAAATTACATGATTTTCTTTTTAATTTTTTTTTTTAGATTTAATGGTTTATTTCAATTTTATTAATCAAAACAGAATCTCTGAACTTACAAAACCTTAATAAATTAATATTTATTTTACATTTTAACAAAAATACCGCCCTATGAAGTCTGTTTCATTTTTATTTATTTCTGGATTTTTTTATTTTTATTTTGCAGTAATCAAACGGATACTTCAACAAATTAATGAAACTTTTAAAATGTAATCAAAATAAACTGAAACAATTCCTTTTAGTCTTTGGCAAACAAAGTGCTGCACAACAGAGGTTTACTGGTTAATTTAAGACATGGATATGTGTGTGATATTCCTTAAAAAACTGTATTTTTGTTGTTAATGTTACTTTAAGAAAACCAAACTTTTATTTTGGGTAGTGAAAACCTTATTTTATTTTCTCAGTGAAATGCTGGTAAACAAAGACTCTCAGAGCAGCTCTGGAAATGATGTTCATGTCCTCAAAAAACACCACTTTATATTTCAGTAGCAGTCTTTTGCGAATCAATATCACAGACACTGGTCCATATTGTGATTTGATTAAGTGTACAGTCCTACTTTTGATCTGTTCATCCAAATACTGGCAAATTCGTGACTTTCCACATTATACAGCAAAAATCCATATTCATGACTGGATTCTGTAGCATTGAAATCATAGTGCTCTAGGTATTTTTTTATTAACTTTATTGAAATCAAATGTCTGTTTTAGACCCTGTTTTGTGTAAAATGTTGAGTATTTGCATGAATTATTTCAGGTGCCGTCTGACCCACTCCGTACCTGAGTTGGACTCTTGCAGAGTCCGGGTGAGCGTGGCTGAGATCGAGGGGAGGAAGAGCCTTCTCTGGACGGATTCTTCCGGAGAACTGGAGAACTGTTGAGTCCGTTCCCTTCCGTGGATCTGGGAGAGACTCCTGCAGGTGATGCACTTTTCTGCAAACAAAGACGGTACAAGATGTTATCAAAAACTTCAAATCATGCTACCTTCAAAGCAACTACAGCAGTGCTTGCCCATGCAAATGTCAGCTAGATATACATTAGATGCCCTAATAGGAGGCTGTGGGATTTAAAAGTACAATTTACAATATAATTTAAAGCCCAGACAAACGATGCAGGACAGATTGGTTTGTGTCAAAATGATTTGTTAAATTTCCTCAGCAAACACCACTAAAGAACAACATTTCTGATTATATTTAATATTTTTCTGGTAGTTTGGCATGTTTTTCTGGGTTGAGTAGTTTGAACAGAAAGAAACTTTTTACTTTAGTTTTTACATGTATTTACTTTTACTTTACTTTTATTTCAATTTCTAATGTTTTGGTTTACCAGAAAAAATGTGATGCCAAATTAAGCCTTTAATAATAGTCATTAGTAATTCATTAAAACATCATATAGTGTTTGATCAATAGTAACATGTAAAAAAAAAAATGTGAATCCAAGCATTGTGCCTTTTCTAGATATTTAAAGTATTAAACTAATGATCAATCGATCACTATATGCGACCCTGGACCACAAAAACAGTCTTGAGTAGCACAGGTATATTTGTAGCAATAGCCAAAATTACATTGTATAGGTCAAATTGTATTTTATGCCAAAAATCATTAAGGTACTAAGGAATTACTAAGGATTTTGTAAATTTTCTGCCAGAAATATATCAAAACGTACTTTTTTAATAGTAATATGCATTGCTAAGAACTTCATATGGAAAACTTTAAAAGTGATTTTCTCAATATTTAGTCTTTTTTGCATTAGATTGCAGATTTGCCAAATATTCCTACCATAACAAACCATACACCAATTGAAAGCTGTTTTATTCAGCTTTCAGATGATGTATAAATCTCATTTTCAGAAAACTGATCTTTATGACTGGTTTTATGGTCCAGGGTCACATATAATCTAATACAACTTGTTAATGTCAATGAAAGTTACCAGATTTATAAATTAGAAACTCATAATGTCTTTAAAAACAAAAAAAACCTTCATGAATTTTGATCGGGTTACATATACACTCCGTTTACACCTAAAGCGACCGATAGCATGCCACATCTCAGAATGTTCATTAATATGGACCAATCAGCTGCAGGCTACTCCTCAGCAACAGGAAATAAATACCTATGTAACCAACTTTACTGGAACAAAATATTTAATAGTAAAATGCAATGCTAAGAACTTTATTTGGAAAACTTTAAAGGTGATTTTCTCAATATTTAGATTTTTCACACCCTCAGATTCCAGATTTTCAAATAGTTGCGTCTCGGCCAAATATTTTCCTATCCTAACAAACCATACAAATTGAAAGCTGTTTTATTCAGATTTCAGATGATGTATAAATCTCAATTTCAGAAAACTGACCCTTATGACTGGTTTTGTGGCCCAGAGTCGCATATAACCTAATACAACTTGTTAATGTTAATGAAAGTTACCAGATTTACAAATTAAAAACTCATAATGTCTTAAAAAACAAAAAAACCTTCATGAATTTTGATCGGGTTACATATACACTCTGTTTACACCTATAGCAACCAATAGCGTGTCATATCTCAGAATGTTCATTAATATGGACCAATCAGCTGCAGGCTACTTTTCAGCAACAGGAAATAAATAACTATGTAACCAATTTTACTGGAACAAAATTTTTAATAGTAATATGCATTGCTAAGAACTTCATTTGGAAAACTTTAAAGGTGATTTTCTCAATATTTAGATTTTTTACACCCTCAGATTCCAGATTTTTAAATAGTTGTATCTCAGCCAAATTTAATTGTTTTATTCAGCGTTCAGATGTTTCAGAAAACTGACCCTTATGACTGATTTTATGGTCCAGGGTCACATATAATGTAAGACAACTTGCTAATGTCAATGAAAGTTACCAGATTTATAAATCAAAAACTCATAACTTCGTTTTTTTCTTTTTCTTTTTTACATTTTGAAAAAAAAATTACACTCTGTTTACACCTGAAGCGACCAATAATGTGTAGTATCTCAAAATGTTTAACTGCAGGCTACTCTTCAGCAACAGGAAATAAATAACTTTGTAACTAACTTTACTAGAACAAAACTGACTGCTGGCAACTGTTGTACAGCCTAATAAAAGAAACAGAAAGCGAGTAACCATTTTCTCACCTCTTTAGTGCCGTCTCTTCTGAGAGCGTCTTCATTTTTACCGCCACTCTCCTGCAGAAAACACACATGATCAGACCAACCCAAACTTAAGCTCGAAATACTTCAACAATAAGGTTAAACAGAAAGAAAATTGAGACTTTAGATTAAATTTAATTTTTTTTCTGAAGTTTCTCCTTAGATTCTGAATAATACAACTTTTATTTTAGGGAGATGTAGTGAAAACCTTAGTTTCTGTATGTATATGAAGATATTTTCTCAGAGAAATAGTAACATGCTGGTATACAGACTCTCAGAGCAGCTCTGGAG